>NC_141535.1:14047500-14202500 GCF_021556685.1 Rattus norvegicus
AATGTGGGCTTCATAAAGTTGGCATAATTAATGGAAAGATGGAAATCATTAAGTGTCCTAAAAGTGGCAAGATTTCTGTCTCAACCTGTGAGGTAGTTATGAAGAAAATACATAAAGACTGCATATAAACTGTAATATATAATACAAAATTTATATAATTTTACAACCCCCATTATTATTTAGTAATGATATTTGAGATAAAAGATTATAATTTAGTAATCTTATGTTCCATTTCAGCTTACAAATTTATTAATAAATATATATAAATACAAAGAGTTTCTTATGTATTATTTCTAGGGTATTGAAATTTATTTGTATCCTTATAAATTAAGAAAATACAGCTATTTTCATAATTTCACAGAATTGTATTTTAAACACATACACATAACTAATCCCTAAGTATAAATATTTGAAAATAAAATGAGACATCAAGTTTTTGAAGTATCACATGTAATAGTCTGTGAATAATATTGATATGTAATTCAGGAAATTTTTTCACTATTAAAATTAGACCTAATCACTTATAATAATAATCACTTGTAAAAATTAACTCTTTGATGACTAGTTATAAAGTATAATGCATTATTGGCAATTTTGCAAGTAAAATTTAATGTTTATTAAGGAAATAAAATTTAATTTATTAAGCAAACACACATATTTTCTTATAAGTATAAGAAAAACATCGTTTTTAAAAAAATTACTTAAACACAGCAATCACTATTCTTGATTCTTCCCTCCCCAACTAAATTGTTGATATTCTTCAAGTTAATGGCAAAAAATACAAAATGAATCCTCTTTGGTCCTATTTTGAAATCACACACAAATGATCATGAGTTATAAACATTTTGCAGATCATTAACAGTAATCATGCTCTTGCAACTGTGTTTCTGAACATGAGCCAGTCATTAAAGTACTGACTGAAAGTCAGAGCACACAAGTTCCCATTTCCTAAGGTCAGCCAATCACTAAACTCCACAGTTTCCCTCAAACAGATGCAACAACAGATATTTGCTTTGTCACAAGTCTCAGTAGAGGTAAGTGATTTTGTCACTCAATATTTCTTTCATCTTTTGTTTGTCCAAGTGACACCTTCCTGCCTCCACTCTATTCTTGATGTATTTACTAAGAGAATAAGATTGAGAAGTCATCTGAAACGCAGGCGACAAACTCCCCATCGTCTGCATGCTCGGTCCTCATCTTTCTCCTTGGAAAGATGCAAGAGAATTCATGAGAACTTGCTCAGTGTTGTGACTGATGACAGCCAAACCCATGAGCTATTCTCTTCCTTATTTGTTTCTCCAATATCCACTCAAGAAGGGCCAACTGAACATGAAATCCAAGAGTCCTTGTTTTCAAAATGAATTTGTTAAAAATATGATTTTTTTATTTAGACATGTATTAATTTACATACCACACATTTGGTTGTAATTCAACACCAGTTTCATAGGCTTATTGTTCTAATTTCCCTTTTGCTGCTGTGATAAAATATTCTGACCAATAGCAATTCAGGGGAGGAGGGCGTTCTTTGGCTTACAATTCCCAGCCATAGTCCATCATTAAGGAAAGTCAGGGTAGGACCTCTAGGTTGCAGTTTGAAGGCAGAATTATTCGTTGTTACACAGAGTGTTACCTTCTAACAAGGAGCTCAATCCATAGCCAAAGAACTGCACTGGTAGGCATGGAAGATGCGTCTTGATAAGTAGCTCATGCTCATATAGGATATATATGATTTATCATCGTTATCATGCTTGGTAACTAGCTCATGCTCACCGAGCTTTCTTATACAGTTCAAGACCACCCACCCAAGGAATAGTGCAGTCCAGAGTGGCCTGAGTCCTCCTACCTCAAAGAACAATAAGGAAATCCCCTTTATATGTGTTCATAGGCAAGTTAATCTAGACAATTCCTCAGCTCGAGATTTCCTCTCAAATTCCTATAGGCTGCATTTAGTTGATAGTTAGAGCTCGCCAGCACAGTTCTATAACAAAATATAATGACAATACAGATTGTAAAATCTCTATTGTAATTTTCATGGCAGAATCTTTCTGTTGTATGTAATACCTAATGAGAGATTCTGGAATGCTATTCCAGCTCTTTATAGTCTCCAGACAGTGGTATTTTTTGAGGAGGTAACTAACTTGTGGATTATTGTGTTCTGCCACCACATTTTCATATAGCTCCTGGAGCTCTGCCTTCCTTCCTTCCTTCCTTCCTTCCTTCCTTCCTTCCTTCCTTCCTTCCTCCCTCCCTCCCTCCCCCTCTCTCTCTTTCTCTCTCTTTCTGTCCTTTTTCTTTGGTATGTGTATGTATTATATCTTTGATCAGATGATACCCATAGCTCAGTGGCTGTTTAATTCAGGTTGTTAATTCTACTTTCTAAGATGGAAATCTGATAAGCAGTTATGCCTGTATATGATAAGCAGATCACACACACACACACACACACACACACACACACACACACACACACACACACACACACTGAGATAGCACATCTGAGGAAAACCAAACTTCTATATTTAAGTTGTTATTACTTACTTTGAAAAAAGCTATCAAACTTGATACATATCCTTAAAAAACATCAATGGGTTTTCATGTATACTACTGTAACTTTTTGTGAGGAAAAAAAAACAGGAAAAGAGGAAGAGAGCCTTAAGCAACTCTCCCTACTGTCATTTTACCACAAGAAAGAGCCTTAGAGAACACTAAAGCTCAGATCTTCTCTATTGACTTCGTGGCAGACACAGCTCCTCCTAAATGCAGCTGCTTTACCTTTGCTCGCTTTCTTTTGACCCATGTGTTGCTGCTTGCTTTTCTTGTTTTTCCCAAAAAGTCCTCAGGATATGAGCAAAAGTGGATGCCATACTCTGGTGACTGGTATAGAGCAAATTAGAGTCAAGTTCACATGAGAAAAGTGCTTGACAAAAATATTTCATCTAAGATATTTTCCAGCTGAGTTGCTTTTGCATTCTGTTCCCACCACATTCTCTAAACAGCGTGGTGGAAAAGCTGAGACATTTAGCTTATGCTCTGAAAAGTACTGGGAACTCAAGCACAGAACACCAGGCCACTTTCCCCCCTCCTCTCTCTCCCTCCCTCCTTCCTTCCTTCTTTCTTTTCTTCTTTTACTTTTTCTTGAATGAGTTTTTGAAAAAAAGTAGCTAATTTTTTTCATAACAAATTATTTGCATAAAGAACAACTTTAGAACAAGATTACTTTAAGTGTTGTCGGTTCCTCTGTTACACATTTTTTATGCTGTTAAATTGTCTGCTGATATTGAAAAGGTATAAAGAAGGAATGAGAATATCCTTTTTATCATTAGTTTGGAATTATGCATGTTGACAGCATAAAAATACAGCAAGCCTGAAGTCATTGGTAAAATTACTTTTTAATCACACACACACACATACACACACACACACACACACACAGGGAATCAAGAGAGACAAATAAATCTTATTGAGAACACATTGTCCAAACTTTGGGTGGCATCAATATTAATTATTTATCCCAAGTTAACAGATATACATGTCTCTAAAGGTAGCATAATGATTTTCAGTGAAATTTCATTTAATTCAGCAATGCAGGTAGGCAGATATGGAAATGTTGTCGGATTTCTTTGTGTTCATATCTGGCCTTCTTTTCTAAACTGTATTTGACAAAAATCATGCTTAAATCTCCTAGTTCTTATTGAACAGCAGACAAAGTACCATTAACATACTGAAGAGTTAGAAGAGTTAGAAGAACTTGCTTAAGACAGTTTTGGAGAATAGTTACCATAGAAGGGTGATTGTTCCTTCACTAAATGTTGTGACTCAGTTGCATACAAGATACTGTATCAGACACTGGTGCTGGGACACATCCAAGGAAATCAGAGTCTAGTGGAAGAAAAGAGATGAATACAAATGTTCCTGAGGTAAGTAAGGTCACAAACAGTATCTGCTTCTGTCCCTTGTTCTATGACTAGTTATCGTTAGAAGTTTCCATATCTGTGAATCAGAATATGGCTATTTCACTTCCAAAATTCTTTCTAGTCTTTAAGCAAATGTCATTTAAAAGTGAGACATGTTTATGTGTTGTAGATTTTAGTGCGCAATCCCTGCCGTGCTTTTCTTCTTTCTCATGGTGTTATCTCCCTCACGTTTTCTTGCACTCTCTACATTCCCACATTTCTGGAAGTAGCTCATGTTTTGAGAGGATCAGTTTCTGACCCACCATTTCATAAAAGTCTGTTTGTCCTTGGCCCCATGTTCTCCTACCACTGAAGTACCTGCTGCTTTACATAGCTAATAATAGATTCCCTCCATGAGTATATCAGCTCTCTTATAGAGAAGTTTGCTTAGGTGATTCGTTGATGTTTCAGCAATTCTTAGATGTGTCTAATACATTGAAGGGACTTTATAAATATTTTTTTAACAAAGTAAATTTCTCTACAATGGCTTTGCTTTGAACATTAGCTCTTCTTTTCTACATACATATTTGTTTTTAGCAGCATCGAACTACCTAGCTTAATAATTTGATCTAGACTTCAGATATCACATTTTTCTTCTGTCTCTACTCTCTTTCTCCCTTGCTTTGTTTTTCTTTTATTTGAAATTTGGAAAAGATTTTGAGTCAAACAATTAAGAATGTGGAGGCTCCACTTTCCTCAAATATCATACTACAAACCTCATGACACTGCAGTGTTCTCACAGAGTTTTGAAATTTCTCAGGTTTATCAAAGTGACGGAGGAAGCTCTTTCTGTTCGTTGTGATCCGTTTTGCTTGCCAGTGTGAGGACGAATGCACAGAAAGACCAAATGCACACAAACTTCACATTCAGTTAGATATTTGGCCTTTGTAAATTTGTTGAGTCTGCTTAGGATGGGACTACAGATCTCACCTTTATTTTTCATGAATTCAAAATAAGCAATGTGGAGAGTGAAAACTGAACTGTAGGTAAATTTGGCTCATATCATGAATCATTAGGACATGTTGACAGTCAAACTGTCATCTTTGGAAAGTTGAAGAGAGCAGTTTTATAGGATAAGTCAATTATAAAAAGATTTCTCCTTGGAATGTTACAAGTAAAAAACATTTTTTCCCTGCTGTTTTGAAAAAAAAAAGGCTAAATTGCTCACATCAATGCTTTTATGCTTTTATTTCCTCTAAATAAAGACAAAGAATTTTAAACTAAGCCATATAGGTTACTCCAATGACTCTAAATTATGAATTCATAGCAGAAAGCAATGATTTAAGGGAAGTTTAACAAGAAGCAATCATGGTCATTTTATGATGTCTGTGCTTTTAGAATAACATAAATGGCATTGACATATATTTTTCTAATTATATGTAAATATACCTACATGCCATTTTTAATCTGCTATCTATAGTATCACAAATTTATTACCATATACATAAGCATCATTGCTCTCATAAATTCGAGTGTTTGTGTTCTGAGTTCATATGTTAATATAATTACACAGGCACTAGGTTAAATAGATTGGCATATCAACTTTCGCTTTTTTGCATAAAGCTGATGCAATGTGTGCTACTTCACAAATGCATTCCTGATTTCTGCCCAGGAAAGACATCCTGGACAAATGCGCTCTGTGTAATATTTTTCTACTTGATTCACTATTGTTTGAATGCTTTCATGGGCTATGTCCAGAGTACTACTGTCTGCTATTAGCACCAAAGAAAATTAAGGGCCCTAGCATGAATAGCAGGCTTCTTAGCCTTCACAAGCACAAGTATCAACCACGGTGAAGCACTCATTTTTGTTGGTAGGAAGCTTGGATATCATTCTTCCCAAAGCTGAGCGAATTGGACATGAATCTGAGGGTTAGAGTGATATATCCAAAGAAATCAAGTTCAGGTCAGACAGTGATCGTATCTGTTGCTCTTTACACTCCAAAGTTAGCTCACAGTTGAACTATCGATGGTGCATTGGCCTAGACTTCACCGAAGGAAAATCCTGGGCTAGTGCCTCTTGCTTGCAGCGAAGACAGATTTTTATTAGAATATTAAGTGGAACTTTCATTGGACTGGATTTCTCTTTGGAGACTTTTTCTAAGGTGTTGAGGCCTGGCTTATGTACAGGCTGCACTAGGGTATCCCCTAGTTTGGCTGGAGACTTCTCTGCAGAACTCTGGTCTAAAATATTAGGACACATGGATAACTTTAGAGTTTTAAGCATCATACATACTATATACAATAATAAAGTAAAATACTTTTAATATAAATCTAAGCTAGGCAAATTCATGTTGGGTATCTAAAAATTTCTGTGCTATATTGTATTTTAATCAATTAGATTATTAGTATTTAAAAATTTGCCCTCAAACCTATGTTAAGACCTTTTCTGTCTGCCTTGTAGTGTCCTAAGATGCCAGCTTCCAGAAATGACTGGTTTAATTTGGTCCACTTCAGTGTGAGCTTTAAACACTTTGGATGTCTTACAGGCTAGCTCCGACCTTCTACAGTGGTTGACGAATAAAGAAGAAGAAGCCAGGCCTGTGTCACCAGCATTGAAGAAAGCAGGTTCTCACACTGACAGCCATTGCTACCAAGAAGCCTTATTTCCATCCTTCTTATACTGAGTATGTCCCATCTGACTTTGAGAGGGCTCAGAGGAAAGTCGAGGAGAGGGGCACAGATCTCAGGTGTGTCTTGCAGGCAGTGCTCACTGCTGGAATGGCTTGCATTTGGGAGACCTCCTCACTGAAGCTCTGGGGACACTGGCTCTTCTGAGGACCCCAAGGGGGACTCAGGTAGCAAGCTGTTGTCTCACTTGCTCTTCCCTGCTTGTAGGTTTGGGTTTGGTAGCAGCCTCTCTTCAGTTTGCTCTGAAGACTTAACAGCTCCACCTTGGGACCATCTTTAATGTTCCCTTAAATCGCAGAACAGTTCTGTTTCTTGTTAAATGGGCACAAGAGGTGAAAAACCCAGAGGCCACCAGTACAGGGAGGACAATTATCTCGTGTTCCTTTTCAGTCAGCTTTGATGCTCATGTGTCTTGAATTTCTCATAGGGTTTGATGAAAGGAATGCCCCTTTTTCTCTCCCCCACTGGGAGCTGTGATAGCCTTTCTCACCATTAACTCTTTCTCACAAGGCTAATGATCTCAACAACTCTCGTTCCTTCCTACTAACCACAGTTAATGAAGCAGGCACACCCAGTGATAGGAAGGCTACAGTTGCTGGGTCCTCTTGGCTAACTCCTGGTGTGAAGGGACTTGTGTGTCTATCGGGTTGAAAAGTCCCTTTAAAGTTTGAGGGAACTGAACCGATCATTTCCAAAAGCTTTGAGCTTTTCTTACTCACTTGAGGATTTCAGAGAAATGAACATTTACTCAAATATCATTGAAGTCTCACTTCATGTTCAAATAGAAAGTAATGATTCATTTTGAATTAAAAATATTCTGCCAACATGTCATTAATGTGAACTGATGGGTCAAGTAGATCAAGTAATTATTCCCTTGTTTCTACCTGGGCATGACATTTTAAATAAAGAGAGCAATGCTTCTACCCTTTGTTATTTGTGAATTATGTGAATTTTAAATTAGGCAATGTTTTCATTCATATTTTATATAAAATATGATCAGTGTATGGTTCTTTTTTTTTTTTTTTTTTTTTTTCTTTTTTTTTTTTTTTTTATTAACTTGAGTATTTCTTATATACATTTCGAGTGTTATTCCCTTTCCCGGTTTCCGGGCAAACATCCCCCTCCCCCCTCCCCTTCCTTATGGGTGTTCCCCTCCCAACCCTCCCCCCATTGCCGCCCTCCCCCCATAGACTAGTTCACTGTGGGTTCAGTCTTAGCAGGACCCAGGGCTTCCCCTTCCACTGGTGCTCTTACTAGGATATTCATTGCTACCTATGGGGTCAGAGTCCAGGGTCAGTCCATGTATAGTCTTTAGGTAGTGGCTTAGTCCCTGGAAGCTCTGGTTGCTTGGCATTGTTGTACTTTTGGGGTCTCGAGCCCCTTCAAGCTCTTCCAGTTCTTTCTCTGATTCCTTCAATAGGGGACCTATTCTCAGTTCAGTGGTTTGCTGCTGGCATTCGCCTCTATATTTGCTGTATTCTGGCAGTGTCTCTCAGGAGCGATCTACATCCGGCTCCTGTCGGTCTGCACTTCTTTGCTTCATCCATCTTGTCTAATTGGGTGGCTGTATATGTATGGGCCACATGTGGGGCAGGCTCTGAATGGGTGTTCCTTCAGTCTCTGTTTTAATCTTTGCCTCTCCCTTCCCTGCCAAGGGTATTCTTTTTCCTCATTTAAAGAAGGAGTGAAGCATTCACATTTTGATCATCCGTCTTGAGTTTCGTTTGTTCTAGGGATCTAGGGTAATTCAAGCATTTGGGCTAATAGCCACTTATCAATGAGTGCATACCATGTATGTCTTTCTGTGATTGGGTTAGCTCACTCAGGATGATATTTTCCAGTTCCAACCATTTGCCTACGAATTTCATAAACTCGTTGTTTTTGATAGCTGAGTAATATTCCATTGTGTAGATGTACCACATTTTCTGTATCCATTCCTCTGTTGAAGGGCATCTGGGTTCTTTCCAGCTTCTGGCTATTATAAATAAGGCTGCGATGAACATAGTGGAGCACGTGTCTCTTTTATATGTTGAGGCATCTTTTGGGTATATGCCCAAGAGAGGTATAGCTGGATCATCAGGCAGTTCAATGTCCAATTTTCTGAGGAACCTCCAGACTGATTTCCAGAATGGTTTTACCAGTCTGCAATCCCACCAACAATGGAGGAGTGTTCGTCTTTCTCCACATCCTCGCCAGCATCTGCTGTCACCTGAGTTTTTGATCTTAGCCAATCGCACTGGTGTGAGGTGAAATCTCAGGGTTGTTTTGATTTGCATTTCCCTTATGACTAAAGATGTTGAACATTTCTTTAGGTGTTTTTCAGCCATTCGGCATTCCTCAGCTGTGAATTCTTTGTTTAGCTCTGAACCCCATTTTTTAATAGGGTTATTTGTTTCCCTGCGGTCTAACTTCTTGAGTTCTTTGTATATTTTGGAAATAAGGCCTCTATCTGTTGTAGGATTGGTAAAGATCTTTTCCCAATCTGTTGGTTGCCGTTTTGTCCTAACCACAGTGTCCTTTGCCTTACAGAAGCTTTGCAGTTTTATGAGATCCCATTTGTCGATTCTTGATCTTAGAGCATAAGCCATTGGTGTTTTGTTCAGGAAATTTTTTCCAGTGCCCATGTGTTCCAGATGCTTCCCTAGTTTTTCTTCTATTAGTTTGAGTGTGTCTGGTTTGATGTGGAGGTCCTTGATCCACTTGGACTTAAGCTTTGTACAGGGTGATAAGCATGGATCGATCTGCATTCTTCTACATGTTGCCCTCCAGTTGAACCAGCACCATTTGCTGAAAATACTATCTTTTTTCCATTGGATGGTTTTGGCTCCTTTGTCAAAAATCAAGTGACCATAGGTGTGTGGGTTCATTTCTGGGTCTTCAATTCTATTCCATTGGTCTATCTGTCTGTCTCTGTACCAATACCATGCAGTTTTTATCACTATTGCTCTGTAATACTGCTTGAGTTCAGGGATAGTGATTCCCCCTGAAGTCCTTTTATTGTTGAGGATAGCTTTAGCTATCCTGGGTTTTTTGTTATTCCAGATGAATTTGCAAATTGTTCTGTCTAACTCTTTGAAGAATTGGATTGGTATTTTGATGGGGATTGCATTGAATCTGTAGATTGCTTTTGGTAAAATGGCCATTTTTACCATATTAATCCTGCCAATCCATGAGCATGGGAGATCTTTCCATCTTCTGAGGTCTTCTTCAATTTCTTTCCTCAGTGTCTTGAAGTTCTTATTGTACAGATCTTTTACTTGCTTGGTTAAAGTCACACCGAGGTACTTTATATTATTTGGGTCTATTATGAAGGGTGTCGTTTCCCTAATTTCTTTCTCGGCTTGTTTCTCTTTTGTATAGAGGAAGGCAACTGATTTATTTGAGTTAATTTTATACCCAGCCACTTTGCTGAAGTTGTTTATCAGCTTTAGTAGTTCTCTGGTGGAACTTTTGGGATCACTTAAATATACTATCATGTCATCTGCAAATAGTGATATTTTGACCTCTTCTTTTCCGATCTGTATCCCTTTGATCTCCTTTTGTTGTCTGATTGCTCTGGCTAGAACTTCAAGAACTATATTGAATAAGTAGGGAGAGAGTGGGCAGCCTTGTCTAGTCCCTGATTTTAGTGGGATTGCTTCAAGTTTCTCTCCATTTAGTTTAATGTTAGCAACTGGTTTGCTGTATATGGCTTTTACTATGTTTAGGTATGGGCCTTGAATTCCTATTCTTTCCAGGACTTTTATCATGAAGGGGTGTTGAATTTTGTCAAATGCTTTCTCAGCATCTAATGAAATGATCATGTGGTTCTGTTCTTTCAGTTTGTTTATATAATGGATCACGTTGATGGTTTTCCGTATATTAAACCATCCCTGCATGCCTGGGATGAAGCCTACTTGATCATGGTGGATGATTGTTTTGATGTGCTCTTGAATTCGGTTTGCCAGAATTTTATTGAGTATTTTCGCGTCGATATTCATAAGGGAAATTGGTCTGAATTTCTCTTTCTTTGTTGTGTCTTTGTGTGGTTTAGGTATAAGAGTAATTGTGGCTTCGTAGAAGGAATTCGGTAGGGCTCCATCTGTTTCAATTTTGTGGAATAGTTTGGATAATATTGGTATGAGGTCTTCTATGAAGGTTTGATAGAATTCTGCACTAAACCCGTCTGGACCTGGGCTCTTTTTGGTTGGGAGACCTTTAATGACTGCTTCTATTTCCTTAGGAGTTATGGGGTTGTTTAACTGGTTTATCTGTTCCTGATTTAACTTCGATACCTGGTATCTGTCTAGGAAATTGTCCATTTCCTGAAGATTTTCAAATTTTGTTGAATATAGGTTTTTATAGTAAGATCTGATGATTTTTTGAATTTCCTCCGAATCTGTAGTTATGTCTCCCTTTTCATTTCTGATTTTGTTAATTTGGACACACTCTCTGTGTCCTTTCGTTAGTCTGGCTAAGGGTTTATCTATCTTGTTGATTTTCTCAAAGAACCAACTTTTGGTTCTGTTGATTCTTTCTATGGTCCTTTTTGTTTCTACTTGGTTGATTTCAGCTCTGAGTTTGATTATTTCCTGCCTTCTACTCCTCCTGGGTGTATTTGCTTCTTTTTGTTTTAGAGCTTTTAGGTGTGCTGTCAAGCTGCTGACATATGCTCTTTCCTGTTTCTTTCTGCAGGCACTCAGCGCTATGAGTTTTCCTCTTAGCACAGCTTTCATTGTGTCCCATAAGTTTGAGTATGTTGTATCTTCATTTTCATTAAATTCTAAAAAGTTTTTAATTTCTTTCTTTATTTCTTCCTTGACCAGGTTATCATTGAGTAGAGCATTGTTCAATTTCCACGTATATGTGGGCATTCTTCCCTTATTGTTATTGAAGACCAGTTTTAGGCCGTGGTGGTCCGATAGCACGCATGGGATTATTTCTATCTTTCTGTACCTGTTGAGGCCCGTTTTTTGACCAATTATATGGTCAATTTTGGAGAAAGTACCATGAGGAGCTGAGAAGAAGGTATATCCTTTTGCTTTAGGATAGAATGTTCTATAAATATCCGTTAAGTCCATTTGGCTCATGACTTCTCTTAGTCTGTCTACATCACTGTTTAATTTCTGTTTCCATGATCTGTCCATGGATGAGAGTGGGGTGTTGAAATCTCCCACTATTATTGTGTGAGGTGCAATGTGTGTTTTGAGCTTTAGTAAGGTTTCTTTTACATATGTAGGTGCCCTTGTATTTGGGGCATAGATATTTAGGATTGAGAGTTCATCTTGGTTGATTTTTCCTTTGATGAATATGAAGTGTCCTTCCTTATCTTTTTTGATGACTTTTAGTTGGAAATTGATTTTATTTGATATTAGAATGGCTACTCCAGCTTGCTTCTTCTGACCATTTGCTTGGAAAGTTGTTTTCCAGCCTTTCACTCTGAGGTAGTGTCTGTCTTTGTCTCTGAGGTGTGTTTCCTGTAGGCAGCAGAATGCAGGGTCCTCGTTGCGTATCCAGTTTGTTAATCTATGTCTTTTTATTGGGGAGTTGAGGCCATTGATATTGAGAGATATTAAGGAATAGTGATTATTGCTTCCCGTTATATTCATATTTGATGTGAGGTTATGTTTGTGTGCTTTCATTCTCTTTGTTTTGTTGCCAAGACGATTAGTTTCTTGCTTCTTCTAGGGTATAGCTTGCCTCCTTATGTTGGGCTTTACCATTTATTATCCTTTGTAGTGCTGGATTTGTAGAAAGATATTGTGTAAATTTGGTTTTGTCATGGAATATCTTGGTTTCTCCATCAATGTTAATTGAGAGTTTTGCTGGATACAGTAATCTGGGCTGGCATTTGTGTTCTCTTAGGGTCTGTATAACATCAGTCCAGGATCTTCTGGCCTTCATAGTTTCTGGCGAGAAGTCTGGTGTGATTCTGATAGGTCTCCCTTTATATGTTACTTGACCTTTTTCCCTTACTGCTTTTAATATTCTTTCTTTATTTTGTGCGTTTGGTGTTTTGACAATTATGTGACGGGAGGTGTTTCTTTTCTGGTCCAATCTATTTGGAGTTCTGTAGGCTTCCTGTATGTCTATGGGTATCTCTTTTTTTAGGTTAGGGAAGTTTTCTTCTATGATTTTGTTGAAGATATTTACTGGTCCTTTGAGCTGGGAGTCTTCACTCTCTTCTATACCTATTATCCTTAGGTTTGATCTTCTCATTGAGTCCTGGATTTCCTGTATGTTTTGGACCAGTAGCTTTTTCCGCTTTACATTATCTTTGACAGTTGAGTCAATGATTTCTATGGAATCTTCTGCTCCTGAGATTCTCTCTTCCATCTCTTGTATTCTGTTGGTGAAGCTTGTATCTACAGCTCCTTGTCTCTTCTTTTGGTTTTCTATATCCAGGGTTGTTTCCATGTGTTCTTTCTTGATTGCTTCTATTTCCATTTTTAATTCCTTCAACTGTTTGATTGTGTTTTCCTGGAATTCTTTCAGGGATTTTTGCGATTCCTCTCTGTAGGCTTCTACTTGTTTATTAATGTTTTCCTGTGCTTCCCTAAGTGTGTTCAGGTCTTTCCTGAAGTCCTCCAGCATCATGATCAAATATGATTTTGAAACTAGATCTTGCTTTTCTGGTGTGTTTGGATATTCCATGTTTGTTTTGGTGGGAGAATTGGGCTCCGATGATGGCATGTAGTCTTGGTTTCTGTTGCTTGGGTTCCTGCGCTTGCCTCTCGCCATCAGATTATCTCTAGTGTTACTTTGTTCTGCTATTTCTGACAGTGGCTAGACTGTCCTATAAGCCTGTGTGTCAGGAGTGCTGTATACCTGTTTTCCTCTCTTTCAGTCAGTTATGGGG
This sequence comes from Rattus norvegicus, assembly GCF_021556685.1. Taxonomy (NCBI): domain Eukaryota; kingdom Metazoa; phylum Chordata; class Mammalia; order Rodentia; family Muridae; genus Rattus; species Rattus norvegicus. The sequence goes on from NC_141535.1 coordinate 14,060,922, forward strand.
ACAGAGTGTTCTGCTTTCGGGCGTGTAGTTTTTCCTCTCTACAGGTCTTCAGCTGTTCCTGTGGGCCTGTGTCTTGAGTTCACCAGGCAGCTTTCTTGCAGCAGAAAATTTGGTCTTACCTGTGGTCCCGAGGCTCAGGTTTGCTCGTGGGGTGCTGTCCAGGGGCTCTCTGCAGCGGCAGCAACCAGGAAGACCTGTGCAGCCCCTTCCGGGAGCTTCAGTGCACCAGGGTTCCAGATGGTCTTTGGCTTTTTCCTCTGGCGTCCGAGATGTGTGTGCAGGGAGCAGTCTCTTCTGGTTTCCCAGGCCTGTCTGCCTCTCTGAAGGTTTAGCTCTCCCTCCCACGGGATTTGGGTGCAGAGAACTGTTTATCCGGTCTGTTTCCTTCAGGGTCCGGCGGTGTCTCCGGCAGGGGTCCTGCCGCTCCTGGGCCCTCCCCCACGGGAGCCCAGAGGCCTTATACAGTTTCCTCTTGGGCCAGGGATGTGGGCAGGGGTGAGCAGTGTTGGTGGTCTCTTCTGCTCTGCAGCCTCAGGAGTGCCCACCTGACCAGGCGGTTGGGTCTCTCTCTCACCGGGTCTGGGAGCAGAGAGCTGCTGCGGGCCGGGATCCGCGGGTCCAGTGTATGGTTCTTAAGCATCTCAAATTAAAGGACAATAAAAACAATGTATTGCAGATATGTGAATAGTCTATATTTTATATAACTAGATTCCATGGAATGAGCATTTTAAATGGAATAGTTTACAATTTGCCTCCAATAATTCTTTGACTACAGCTTCAAAACTAATACTGTTATAGTATAAAAGCTAAACACTGTCTACATACTTATTCAAATCACAAAATAAGAGGGGATGCATTAGTTGTATTTTCTTGTATTTTGCCTATGTCTATGTCATTTTTAGTGTCTTGAAGAAAAAAATGCAAGTAATTTGAGAAAGAAAGTTAGGTGTGTACTTATTATTGAGACATATGAAAGCATAATTGCATGAGAATTATCTTGGTAGAATATTTAAAGAAAATGGTGAGCTATTGGTGTCTAAAGAGGCTAAGACACTGACTTGAGAAACAGAAAATCAAGTTAGAGAAACATGGCTTAGCTGTGTCAGAGAGACCAGGAAACAGAACACACAAAACAGTGAAGTGTCAGCCTGGGTGCGGGGGTGATTGGGAAGAAATAGAACTGAAGTCAAATGCGTGATTCTTCTGAGAGTTGGGTGTGGCGGTATATCCTGTTAATCCCAACAGTGTGGATGCAGAGGCAGGGAAATCTCTATAAATTCTAGGCCTGGTTTCTGGGTAGCCATTCCAGGACAATGAGACCCTGTCTCAAAAACAAATAAAATAACAACAGAAGAGCATGATGTGTGTTGTTGAGAGATGGAGAGCCTGAGGCTTAACTGAAAACACTAAAAAATTGCAACGTACCCTGTACTACACCTCAGGCATGTGTGGCGTATTTTCACATGTCAATATGCATATATGTATAAAAATATTAAAATAAGAACACACTCACACATTATATATATATTATATATATATAAATGTATTATATATTATTAATATATTACTCATATAAATATACAATATGTTTACATGTTTTCTTCTTTCTAATATTCTTGATGTGGTTATTGTAATGAGAAGCATAACATAGGTACAGAATTAAAAATGTAGACTATACTTTCACTTTATTGGTGTAATGTGGCTCTTGTTCTACACTCAGAAAAGGGCACTTAGCACATCACTTACCTATTTACCAGAACTTTATTCCTGTCTCTGAAGCACATTTTTGTCTCTCAAACTGTTTTCTTTTTAAATGCTAAGATAGTTAATGTATTCATCAGTAAAGTGGACCCAGATGCTGCCACACTGTAGACTTGTATATGTGCATATGTGGCTGAGTTTGAACATGGAGCGGTCAGAGGTCAACCTCAGGAGCCATCCACAATGTTTTCAGAGGCAGGGCCTCTCACTGGTCTGGAGCTCACTCACTAAACTAGCCTGGCTGGTCAATGGGCTCTATGTCTGTCTCCACCTCCCTGGCACTGGAACTGCTGTTGGGCACTGCTGTGGCTGACATTTTTAAGTAGGTCGAGGATGGAACTCAGATCTTGTGGTTGTTTAGCCACACACACACACACACACACACACACACACACACACACACACACTCACACACACGTCAGACAACTTAGTGGGGTTGGCTCCTTCTTCCTGCTCTACTGAGGCAGGGTTCTCTTATTTCTGCTGCTGCATCCCACTGAGCATGTTTGTCGGATCTAACTAGGCCCACCAGACTCACAAGGACAGTGTGTTGAGCCACCACCCACGCTGAGGATGACCATTTCTAGACTCTGTTTCCCTCCTGAGAAAGTGACACATAAGAGTTACCCAAAGCATAAGCAGTCATAGCACCCATGGCTATTGAATTCCCAGCACTCTGGTGGTCAGGGCTGCAGACTAGCGATGAGCTTTGCTGTTATATACATATTCAGGACAGGGTTAGTTTATAAAGAGCTCTCTCTTCATGTGCGCCCTTGCACATGTGTACATATGCATTTATCCAACTTACAGAGCTTTGAAGTTTGCATGTGACTTTACTAACAACACATACAATGGTGCCAAGAGAGGAATTGTTGCATAGAACTTTAATGAAATTGAAAGATTTAACTTTTTAACTCTAAGCAAAAAAGTAAGGAGAGGTTAGAGAACCATGCCCAGGTGACTTCTCCCGTCCCCTTCCCAACCCAGGAGGATAGTTTACTTTTGTTTTAAGAATTTAAAAATTTCCAGAGGCTTAAATCAGAATTTTACTTGTACTTGGTATCTCTATGTATTTTTTCTTTATCATAAAATGCCTTGGCTTGGGGCATAAGAAGGGGGAGACTTACAATTAAAAACGTACAGAGATGAAACCTATAAGGAAATTTGGTGACAAGGGCATACATTTGTATTACATGCTTGTAAATAACTCTCTATGTCACAGAACTCTGTTTCCCACATGACATTCAAGCCAAAGCTTCTAATCAGGTCAGTCCTTGGCTCTGTATTTCTCAAAAATCTCTTAAGGTTTTTTTTTTTTTATTTTTCATAAAAGAGATGGGAGTAGGTATTTGGATCAGCAGTAATGGGAAGGCAGAATTAGTTAATTCTCTGTACAGTGAATAGAAATTGGAGACTGAAGTAAGGGCATGCAGTGGAAGGCATGCCAGGCTGCTGGAGAGAACTCAGAAGCTTGGGTTCACTGTTTGGCCTCAGGCCAAAGGCTGCAACTAACAGGCAAGTGTCAGCATCTCAATATAATTGCATGTCCTGGAGCCTATTATTGCACTAATAAAAATGCTTTTCAATAAATCTGAGAAAGGAAGAGGGAGAAAAAAAAGCACCAGGAAGAAAGGAATTGTCCCAAATATTTTATTATATTTAATAAAATTCTCATTAATGGGAAGAGGAGCTTTCTGCTAAATAAATGTGCTTTAATTTTATTTTCTGATTAATTTGATTTGGAGGAAAATGCAAGCATACATCTTTTTTTTCAGTGTGCTTTATTAAAATACTAGTAAAAGGCAAGTGAACAACATCACAGTGTCAGTGCTTTCTCAAGGAGAGGAGGGTAGGGCTGGGGCTCCAGGCACCCAGTGGCTCTATGTGATGAAGTCATGGCATTGTGTGACCTCCTATACACACATTAGTGTTTCATGTTTATGAAAATCTTTGAAATAATAAGAAGAATATCAAGAACATTTAACACCATATTATCATTTATCATGGGCAACCCAGGGCTTATCTGACTACTAAAAACCATAATGACCACTGCAAAGGACATCTCTGATAATTTTCTTAAATCAATAGTGAGAAGTTGAAACTTCCTTATGTGACAACTGTTCTCAGAATCCTCATAGGAGCAAGCCTTAATAGTGTTAGTGTTTCAATGTAACCAATAATGGATTTTTTTTAATGACATCAAGAAATGCAGAAGAGGGATGAGGATAGATAGACAAATTTGCTACTCATATACTATGAAGTCTTTCACAATCAAAAACGGAGAAAAAGAAAAGATTTTATATCGTGCTTCTACCATGAACCAGATCTTTGTGTGTGTGGGAGAGAGAGGGTTTGGAGTGGAGGTCCTGGGTGAAGCAAAGGATAGAGGATTAGAAAAGAGGAAGGGGGTGGGGAGGATGGAATGAGGGGGCAGGGAGAGAAAGAGAGAGCACTTGCCTGAAACCTGGAACCTACTTTGTAGACTAGGCTGAGCTCAGATTGACACATTTTCTTCAGCCTCTTGATCTACAGTCCTGTCATTGAATCATATATGTTATTTTTTCTTAGTGTTTAGGGAAAATTATGACACAAATAGGGCTTAACAAGTTATTTGATGAACCAATGTACTTGGTTTTCTTTGTTGTTGTTACTTTCAGTATCACCGTTGAAAAACAAAGCTGATTTCCATTTTACAAAAGAGTTTGAAGAAATCTAATTTTTTATCAATAATGAACAGTTGGCATTATTGATAATAGTGGCAGAGCTAAAACTCTGTTCTGTTTGTCGTATTCTGAAATGAAAGTTCGTAACCAAGGGGTTTAGGCAGTATTTTGATTAATGCCAAGAGTCCAGAGCTTTCAACTGTTATGGTGACTTTAATGAGTGAAAACGAAGCTTCTATGATACAGCTGTCTTCTCTCAGCCCCAAGGGCTCGTTTGTGTCTTTGCACAATGACAATTTCTCAATGAATGTAGGAAATGAAGAGAGTGTTGAATTATACTTCACGGTGGAAAAGCTAGGTGCCCTTCAGGGCTTCTGTGGGCCTTCAAGGTCACAGAGGACACACAAAAACTTTTCTTTCTTTAAATATAATAAACTCTTTCTGTGGTTGTGTGTGTGTGTGTGTGTGTGTGTGTGTGTGTGTGTGTGTGTGTGCAGGTATACATGCATTTGTATGCATATGTATATGGAGACTAAAGCTTGATGTTGGGTGTCTTTCTCAATCTTTTTTCATTAATTTGTTTGAGACAGGGTATCTCAGTGAAGCGGAAGCTAACTGGTTGTCTAGAATGCCTGGTCAGCAAGTCTCAGGGACTTTCCTTTCTTACCCTCCCAGAACTCACTGCATGCCTGACCTTTACACAAGAGCTGGATAAGCAAATTCAAGTTCTCATGATGAAATAACAAGCTTCCTATGAAAGAAACCAAGCCCCCAAGAACATGTCATGGATATGAGGAGCTGATGCTTACAGAGTGAAATCAGGAGAGCCAGGAAAGCTGTGGGTGGTGTTTGAGCTGGGAAGCTTTCTGTAGACTAGAAGAAAGAGTAGCTGATGGAGTGTGGGTGGTGTTTGAGCTGGGAAGCTTTCTGTAGACTAGAAGAAAGAGTAGCTGATGGAGGACACAGTGGAACAGCTCCTGGATTAGGTTGCTACCAATTATGGTTGAGATTTCCCTCCTAAACCACTGCTTGCCTTGGTAAATGGGCAGGTGGGAATAAAACCTTCTGCACAGTATTGCTGGACTGCAGTTAGCCTGAGGAGCTGGCTTTGAACTTATTGTCTCTATTCCTAATATACTCCCTTTGTTTTGTATCACTGCCACAGGAACGACGAACTTTTCTTAACTAACTGACAAGCAAGTTCATCTACATTAGGAGGAAATGCTGAGAGGATACTGCAGGATAAAGCAGTTTCCCTCGGTCTTTTTGCAGATTGTTTCCTCCTGCTCCTGCAGTGTGTGGGGCAAGCACGCACCAGTGTCCACTCTGATGCTGCCTTTGCTAGTACCTAGCTGAGGCTACACTCCAGCACAGTTTCTAATGCTCCAGAGTAGCTTTCTGCCAAGTTTTTCCCACAGTAGTAGAGTCTCAGAGATCCTCACTAGTTTCTAAGGCAGGCCTTTGGATACCAAGGGCAGCACTCTAATAAGTAATTTCTAGAAAGTCCGACTAGTCCAGTTGGAGCTTTCTCAGACACCTTATTGGTGCTATCATAGTGAGTTTTGGGTCATTCCAAAGGACAGTGTTCAGATGATGGCTGCAGAAACACACGTCTCTCAGCCGTGGGTGAAAATGGTTTTCCAAGTTCACTCCATTTTGGATACTGGACACGAGGGGCAGAAGCTGCGTCTTCATCTGTGTTCCCCACAGCCTTTAAGCTTCTCTTACCTTTTGTAGTTTATCTTTCTCTCTTACAGTTAATAATCTTTATATTACCTGTATTATGTTCAAATTACTTGTGTGGTTTCTGTTTCCTGACCAGACCCTGATCAATATTCCAGATTGCCTTCAAAAGCAAAGCCCAAGGCAGAAGCCTGCCTGGGAGTTCTTTGTGAAGGAATGTAATCTTAGAGAGCAGAATAAGAGGACAAGGAGGCAAAATGCAGCGATGAAGAGAGAACCAGTGCAGAGGTGAGGTGCAGAGATGGTCATTTCTCAGTCCTGAGGACCTCTCTAGAGCTATACGAAATGCGTTAAAAAACAGACACAGACACAGACACACACACACACACACACACACACACAGAGAGAGAGAGAGAGAGAGAGAGAGAGAGAGAGAGAGAGAGAGAGAGAGAGAGAGAGAAAGAGAGAGAGAATTCCTCTAAGAATCTTTAAGAGAATTTCAGAGCAAAGGGTTGTCAGACTGCATTAGATTGAAAATGGTTGAACCCTCCACAAAGCCTGGTGTTGTAGCAATAGTTGGGACAACAGGTGAGGCAAAATAAATTTAAAAAAAAATCAACACAGGTGCTTGGTATATTTATTAAAATATGTCCTAAATCGATTCTATGAAATTCTCAAAGAGTTAATGTAATGTTGGTAAAGAAAAATGAATGCTTAAAATATTTTTTCTAATATGTAATATAAAAATAGAGCTGAGCTATCAGGATCATAGGATTTAGCTAGTATTTTAGTAATTCATGAGCTATAAGTTGGTTCCCTCAGCTTTCAGAGCTGGTGAGAGTGGACAAGAGATTGGCCTTCTGTAAAATAAACACCGAGCAGTGTAGTACACAACAGATGCTGTGTTAAGGCACGTCACTTTTGGAATTCACTAGAAGAAGATATTTTATCTTCCTGGAGAAACTGACCCACTCAATGAATGTCACTGTTTCTACTAAAGCTGAGAGAACACAGATAACTGGCAAAAGAGTATGGTGTGGTTAGAAATCAAAGACAGTCCAGAGGTAAGTCTAATTGTTCACAGATTCATGGGAAGGCAAGTGTCCCAAGACTGTGCCTGCCTGGGCTATGGAAACAATTGCACAGGAAACCTATAGTGTAGGCGAATCCTGATACAGAACCAGGAAACAATAGTGCTCTCCATTCAACTGTTCCTGCTGGCCAACTCAACTCCTCCATCTTCTCACCTCTTCTCTACATTCCTTCCCAGCCCATTGACAGAGGTTGAAATTAGTGCCTACTTTACACGTCACTTCCTAATAGCATCCTAGTAAGCTCTGACCCACCACCATTCTCAGCTCAAGGAATGTGTCTATGACGGGTTTCAATTTATCATCTCTCTTTTGTGATTCTGGGGGGAAGACTAAAAAGGATTGATATCTATTTCAAAATTATATTTTCAATTCTGTTTTTTTTTAATTTTAGAGACCCTCAAAACGATTGTGTATTTTTCAATGCTACGAGGCTTCAGAGTGGAAAGAGTTAAGGGGAAAGGGATGATTCTGTAGAAGGGTTAATTTTTGCAGTTAATGTAAACACCTAAGGGAGAAAGAAATTGAAAGAAGACTTAGAGATGACCAGAGGAAGCTACACTGACTGAGAGGTCATGCTTTGTGCAGGTGACACTTTGCTTCTCTCCATAAAAACACTACAAGAAAGACATGGCGTTAAGTATAAAGGTGCATGGATAACATACATGAACGCTTTTCCCGGCTTCCACAGCCACCATTCTTCCTTCTCTGGGATCCTGTTGCACTTTTCCATGTACTACGCTCTTGGCCCTTTTGACATTCAGAACTGTACTGTCAAAATATTTTAAAGCTCAGCCTCTTCAGTTAAAGACAGGAACATTTTCTTAATATTGTGAGTGTTAGTGGTGCTGAAGGATGATGAGCTCTGCGTGGTGCAGGGAGAAGGGGAGAGAATTGGGGACCGACGCCAATTCTGTCACTTACCAGCTGGTGACTTTAGGAAAGTCACTTCAACTTTCTGTGTCTTAGCTTCCTTAATTTGTAAAATGAGCATAATACAGCTTCTCTGACAGGGTTGTTAGGATGATTAAACTACATCCTGCAGCTCAACAATTCCCAATGTGTGTTATTTGGAATACTAACCCCAAGAGATGATGCCTGTAAGACTGCTTTGCTTATGCTATTTTGTGAAATGCAGTATTCTACAGAAATGGCTAAATGAACTTCACACAAGTGTTTCTCCTATATGTCCGAACAAGTCTTCTTTTCCTTAACAAACATCGACATAATTAGAAGGCACATTGAGGGACAGGGCCAAATGTAAGCTCTTGTGCCTGTGTTAAAGAATGCAGATTTTAGGATGTGATCATTATAAGGAGAAGTTAGTATGGTTCCGAAGACCCTATGGCCAGGCAGAGATTTATAGATAAGTACTAAGAAAATGGTAAACTACACACACACACACACACACACACACACACACACACACACACACACACACGATCATACACACCCACACATGTGTGCATATTCTCCATTTTATTGAGAAATTTGGGCATACTGCAATACACTATTGGAGCGTTCTCCATGGTGGTGTCTGTTGTACAGATGAACCATATTAGATGCTTTTATCTGCTTGTGCTATAAGGTTTTTTTTTTAATCTGAATTAATACTACTTAGGGAAATATACTTAGATGTAATAGACAATGATGAACTAAAATTGCACACTGATGATCTTCAATAAAATAAAACATTTTTAAAAAACATTTATTTATTTTATGTATGTGAGTGCACTGTCACTGTCTTCAGTCACACCAGAAGAGGGCATCGGATCCCATTACAGATGGTTGTGAGCCACCATGTGGTTGCTGGGAACTGAACTCAGGACCTCTGGAAGAGCAGTCAGTGCTCTTAACCACTGAGCCATCTCTCCAGCCCAATAAAGTAAAACTTAAATAGATTCTTTTGATATCATGATATTCACTTTTACAAAACATATTGCATAATTAATAGGCAATTTCTATTTTTCCTCTGTGAGTATGTCAGTGATAAATTGAATTCTTCAGTTTTGTATGCTGTTATGTGTCCACAGAGTCCATCCAGGTCTTCTGAACTAAGAATTCAGTACTACAGTGTCTTAATCACACTGATCATAAAATGAAGTTCACAGTTAGCTCATCCTCTGACTGAGAGTCAAGTTAATATATGCTGTTATCAAGAGCCTCAAAATAATTGGCAAAATGTTGGTGGCTGTCCCAGCTTTAAGTTAAACTCACCATAAACGGAAGTTTCTGTGTTAATGCCCCACGGTGACATGTCACATGGTGAAATGGCACGAGACTGTGGCTACTGCCATTGTCATGGTTATGATTTTGCTCAGTCTGGGGCCAGTTTTGGTTTTCTGTTTAACAGCTTTTTTGAACTTTTATCACTGTACAGTAACCTGCATGCCATTCCGAGTGTTTAAAAATAGACGTGGAAAGTAAGTGTAGGCTAATTACCTCATCAGAAGATTCACTCTTTGACATCTTAGCCTCAAATCCGAAAGATACAAAGTGTGATAAAGTACATCCTATAATCAATTCCTTTGCGTGCAGAAGGGGAGGGGATTTGAATATGCAACGATCAATGCATAATGTAAACAGGAAAGAAAGAAAACCCTTCACTTCCTATCCACAACACAAGAAAGGTAATTTGCAGTGTATTTCCAGTACGTGAGGTGCTTAAAACACATTTGGCAACACTCAGCAGTAAGTGGTGAGAGCATTGCTGTCCCTTCATACCCTACACACCCTCATCCATCCGGTTTTAAGGCACTAGGATAGTTTTGTGGCTGTATGTGCTCTGTAGGCCTTGCTGGTATTTTGATTTGAAATTGTGATTTAATTAGCATAGATACACACACACACACACACACACACACACACACACACACACACACACACAGTGCCTTAGGTACATGTGAAAGCTACTAATTCCATCTTGGGAAGGGAAGATGGAGGCGAGCCTTCCACCGTCCTTCTTCAGCTCGATGCACTATTGATTTCCCAATACCTACTCCCTCTGATCGTTACTGAAAAGGTTCAGCCATCTCTTAATGGACTGGAATTTCCTGTTTGATACCCATCTAAAAATAAAGCCAGCAGGAAAGAAAAGGGAAGTTAAAAAATGGTCCAAAGGAATGTGCCCAGGGATATTTCTTGTCCTCAGAAATGGCTGATTAGCATTGGAAAGAGCAAAGGAAAAATAGAAGAGTGATTTCTTCAGCTACCTTTTCAGTCTCCTTGTTCCCTTCCTCATATTCACACGTGGTGGACTGGTGACCTCAAATCCTCAGTAAACAGGAAAAATGTGCTCTAAGGACTGAGCAAAGTACTAGAAGAGTTTTTCAAAATTCTTTCTGTCGACTAGTTTGTCCATGGGAACAATTTGTTTTTTACTCCTCAAAGTTGTATACACTTAAGAAAACCAACTATACACATTTATCCTGTATGCATGTGAAGCCTGATTGATTTTTGAACATTTTAGAAAAATTAAAGGGGAGATAGAAGAATGTTGATATTTATTAATTGATTTTAACCCTATATTATGGGCTATTAAGAACACTTTTATCTCTCCCTGTCTTAACCCAATACAATATACACTGCTAATATTATTCTCAACTCATCTTCTGAAATGAGACACGGAAGGTTAATTACCTTGGCCAAAATCTCGCACTCATGGTCTATGAGGATTGGATCCTAAGCAGCTAAATACCAGAATCATTGTTCATACAGATTACACAGTAAACTACAACCTTCTGCTGTCAGAAGTTTGAGTAAGAAAACATGATCTTAAGCAATGCTAGCATGTATGGAATGGGGTTTTATTTATAGTGTCATACAATCTTAGAAAGAGAAGAATTTAGCAAGGGGGCAGTAAAAACTGCTTTCATTTCTCGCCTGAGAAGTGCTAGGACAATTACATGGATAAAGGTGTGCAGAGGGTTGTTTATTCGCCACATCTGTTTGTGTATTTCACCAGCCTAGCTCAGAAGAAGGGCTACTCAGTAAATACTCTGTGGGCCTCCTATGTCTCTTGTTTCTCCCATTCTCCTCCTGCTCCTCGTCCCTCCTCTTCTGCTGCCTCCTGATCTTCTTCTTCCTTCATCTCTACTCTTTTGCCCTGCTGTTGCTGAGTTAAACATCCCATCCATTTTTTCCCATTTTATTTTATGAGCATGGATGTTTTACATGTAGGTACATCTGTGTACCACAGGCATTTAGTTCCCACAATGACCAGAAAGACATTGGCTTCCCTGGAACTGGTTTATAGACTGTTGTGAGCCAACATGTGGGTGATGGACATTGAACTCATGTCCCCTAGAAGAACAGCCAGTGCTCTTAATCAATATTTCCAGACCCCAGAATTTACCATATAATTAATATATTTAAAATGTATAATCAGTGTTGACTATGGTAGCTCATGTGTATAATCCTAGTATTTAGAAGATTAAGACAGGAGAATTACAAAACCTGGGATCAGCCTAGGCTATATAATGAGCTCCAGGCCAGCCTGAGCTACTTGAAAGACTGTTTATAATCTTCTGCAAAAAAAGTCTGAGATAAAATGTGAGATTGTCACCACTGTGTTCATGACTATTCATTTTCCCAAGCTGAAACTCTATACCCATTAAATAACATTTTTCATTCCCCAAATACCTTCAGTCCCTAAAAAAATGTCATCCTGCCTTCTGTCTCTATGATTTTTACTATTTTAAGCTCCTCACATAAGTGGTTCCACATAGCATTTTATTTCATTTTGTGACCAATTTCCCTTAGTAGAATGTTCTTGACTTACATACAACATTTGTCAGAACTTCCATTCCTTTTAAGGCCAAGTAATCTTCATTAAATGTATATACCAAAGTTTTTATACCTGTTCATCTCTCTGTGGACATGGCTTGATTCCAGGATTTAAGTGTTGTGAAATTGCTGCCATGACCATGTGTACACAAATGTCTTAGTTTGGGTTTCATTGGTGTGAAGAGACACCACGACTAAGCTCTTATAAAAGAAAATGGTTTCAGAGGTTCAGTCCATTCTCATCATGGCTGGAAGCATGGCAGCATGCAGGCAGACTTGGTGCTGGAGGAGCCAAGAGTTCTACATCTTGATTCACCAGCAGCAGAAGGGGATGTCCTTAGCAGGCAGCCTGGAGGAGGCTTTCTTCTGCACTGGGCAGAACTTGAGCATAGAGGAGACCTTAAAATCCACTCGTACAGAGATATGCTTCCTTTATATCTTCTCCAATAGAGCCACACATTCTAATAGTGCCACTTCCGTGATCCAAACATATTCAAACCACCACAACAAATATAACAAAGAAGTAAATGTAAAAAGTAAAAGCGAGTTTTCTAACTGATAAAAAAGCCCAAGCAGAGATGCCATCACAGCAGATTTGTGTCAGGCTTTCAAAGCAAATCTACAACCAATACTTCTTATGTCAAAGAAATCAAAAACAGGAAATAGAAGGAGCATTTCCAAACTCCTACAAAGCCAGAATGACCTAACACTAAAACTAAGGTCCTGCTTTTTGAGTTTTGTTAAATATTCAGAAATAGAATTGCTTTGTGTGTGTGTGTGTGTGTGTGTGTGTGTGTGTGTGTGTGTGTGTGTTGAGAAATTGCCATACTTTATGTTCTTAGTGTCTATTCTATTTATAGTTTCCTTTAGATCAGTTTAAGGGTTGGAATTCTGTTGCATCACTGAGAACCCTTAGTGACTGCTTCTCTTGCTACTTTCTAGTCTTTTGTGATGGTAGTTGTGTAAACGGGTGTGAATTGATTTGCCACTATGGTCTTGATCTACTTATTACTAATTATTACTGAAATTGTGTTTTAATATTCTTATTGGCTATATGTACATCTTCTTTGAAAATACATATTAACATCTTGCCTCATGTCTTTATTGCTTTCTTTCTGGCTGCAAGTTGACCCTTGGGCTTTGTGCACACTAAGCAAGCATCATTTCACTAAGCTGTATCCTTAGGAACCCACTCTCCCATTTTAAAATTAGGCTGCTTGGTTTATATTGTCATTGTTTCAGGTGTTACCTATGCATTTTTGTATATTTATACTTTAGTAAAATTTATACATTTTTCTTTTGTTTAGTGGGTTACTTTTAACTCTGTTGATACTATTATTTGATATTCAAATTACAATATTTATATGGAGTCCAATTTGTCCATTTCTAAGGACTTTGATGTCAGTTACAAAAATATTGCTATGAAATTGACTGTTCTAAGTTTCATTATATATTTTCTTCCAAGAAATAAGTAGTTCTACAACTCACAATTAGTTCTCTGATATACTTTCTAATAATTAGTTTAATTAACCAGAAGATAATATGGTATTCATAAGCATCAAACTTCTGTCATTTGCATTTAGATATCTAGTTTTTCTGATGCCATGTTTTAGAATATTACCTTCCTGCCTCGGATGGTGTTGGCACCTAACTGTTGCTGTGCAGGTTGACTTCTGGAGTCTCTACTCCATTTCATTGGTCCACATCATGGTCTTTATGTCAGGCCAGTGTTCTGCTTGGAATGCCTTACATCATTCTCTCTGATTGTTTAACTCATGTCTTTGAATTTCTATTATACAACATTCATTGAACTTCTTGGATATTCCCAACTCTACTTGTCTTTCATTGTCTTTGTGAGATTTGTTTTTAATAACTTTCCAATATCCTCTGTTCTTTATCTATTCTGGGATTCTTATGATATATTTATTGAGTCATTTGTTGTTACATAGTTCTCTTAGCTCTGGTCACTTTTGTTCAATCTTTCTTCTTTCTTTTTTGCAGACTTGATAGTTTTCCTTGATTTACCTGTGTTCCTTAATTCTTCCAATGTATCAAATCTGTGCTTAAATACTATTGTGACTTTTCTTCTCAATTTTTCTGCTTTTCAGCTCATTTCCTTTTGATTTTTTAAAACTAAATCTTCTGTTTCCACTGTGTTCATATACATTTTTTGGTACAGTTGTTACCCCCATACTGGTCCACCTTCCCACAGTTCCTTATCCCATTTCTCCTCCTCTTGTCTCCAAGAGGATGTCCCTCTCCCACCAGGCCACCCTACTCATTGGGGCCTCGAGTCACTCAAGGGCTAGGCACATCTTCTCTCACTGAGACCAGAACAGGAAGTTGTCTTCTGTATATGTGTCTGGGGTAGTGGTGGTGGTGGTGGTGGTGGTGGTGGTGGTGGTGGTGGAATCAGCTAGGGAATGCTGCCTGGTTGGTGGCTCAGTGTCTGAGAAACCTTGGGGGTCTAGTTTAGTTGAGATTGCTGGTCAACCTTATGGGGTTCTCTCCTCCTCAGGTTCTTCTAGCCTTTCCCTAATTCAACCACAAAGTTCCCCAACTTTCATCCAATGGCTGGGTGTAAGTATCTGGATCTGTCTCAGTCAGCTGCTTGTTGGACCTCTTGGAGGATAGTCATGCTAGGCACCTGTCAGTAAGCACACCATAGCATCAGTAATATTGTCAGGCTTTGGAGCCTCCTCTTGAGATGGATCCCAATTTGGGCTTGTCACTGGAATGCCTTTCCCTCAGTCTCTTTTCCATTTTTGTCCCTGCAATTATTTTAGACGGGAACAATTCTGGGTCAGAGTTTTTGACTGTGGGATGGCAACAGTCATCTTGATGCCCCATCTTTCCACTGGAGGTGAACTCTATGAGTTCTCACTTCTCACTGTTAGGCATTTCATTTAAGGTCCCTCACCTTGAGTCCTGAGAGTCTCTCGCCTCTCAGGTCTCCAGGTACTTTCTAGAGAGTCTGCTCCATCTCCTACCCACCTGCTCCCGCCCTGCAAGGTTGCATATTTTCATTTATTCTGCTGGCTCTCAGGGCTTCACTCCTGTTCTCTGTCCAATACCTGATCTTGTTCTTTCCCCATTTCTCCCCCACCCAGGTCCCCCCTTCACTCCTTCTGCCTCCCATGATTGCTATCTTTGCCCTCCCAAGTGGAATTGAGGCATCTTCACTTGGGCCCTTCGCGTTGTTAACCTTCTTGAGTTCTGTGGATTGTATCCTGGGTATTCTGTACCTTTGTGGGGGGGCTGATTTCCACTTATTAATGAGTGTATACCATCCATGACCTTTTGGGTCTGAGTTACCTCACTCAGATGATATTTTCTAGTTCCATCCATTGGCCTGCAAAACTCCTGACGTCCTCATTCTTCCCTTGTGGGTTCTTTCCAGCTTCTGACTATCACAAATAAGGCTGCTATGAATACAGTGAAGCACGTACCCCTGTGGTATGGTGGGGCATCTTTTGGGGATGTGCCATTTTTTTGAGAGTCTCTACTTCTGCGTTCTTTGAGCATCCTTCAGACATTTGGTTTTATCTTAACATTGGAAATCTACCTACATCTTCCCAAGGACAGCTGCCAGTTGAGTAATATAGACCTTATTCATTTTCTTTACAATATTTTGCTTAATATTGGTTATTTATATCTAGTAATATGTTAACTATGTAAATCAGGTTCTACCTCTTTCCCTAGAACTTGCTATTTTTAAAACTGATTTTTGCTACTTATTTCTGGGTTGGCCACAGTGGATAAGTAACTGGTGTAATTCTCACTAGGGAAGATTATTTTTCCTGTTTGCAGCACTCTTTCGCTGCCTGTAGTTCTTTGTGTGGGGCTAAAGCCTCCTGAGTTTTCTCCCTTTCAATATGTCAATTGGTGCTATCCTGATTTGTATTGTATTTATGAGCTATACTGGTGAGACTTCATTAAAAAACAATAAAAATAAAACAACCTAATTTTCCTAAACCTTTCTGATTGCTGTAGAATGCTTCTATATCAATAATGAGTCTGGGTATAACTTTAAGGTGATGTCATATCTTTCCTGAGCCTGAGCTTTTCTCTGGGTGTACATGGTCATTTTCTATTTTCCTCATAAATGCAGTTATTATGCTATGGATAATATGCTGAGAGTTTAAATAGACTACAATTAATCACAATTTACTTTCTAAATCTTCTCCTGGAAATGTAAAGCCTTTAATGTACTCGTGTGCTCCACAGTCATTGTAACTGAATGAACTCAATAGTGCAAACATTGCCCAGGCAGGGAGAAATGGTCCTGGCACTTCTTATTCTAGCTTCTTCCAGGATTTTTCTTGACTCTCTACTCCCCCTCTACCCCTTTTTAAGATTACATTAAAGGCAGGTTTATTGGGAAGTTGAACTTGGGTGAGTTCACTGTTGATCACCACAGGGTCCACCTGTGGGGGAAGAAAGAAAGAGAGAAGGGCATGCGCACAGAGAGAGGAGAGACGAGAGCTCCATTTACCCCATTAAAAAGTGTAAATCATTCCTTGACTCAGAGTGGTATGACCCAGATTTGTTCTTCTGGCCATAGTTCCCACCTACAACAAACAATACATTTCACTGGCTTTCTCTTAAGATGACCTTAAGAGGGAAGTGTGGGTCATAAGGTCTGCTTTCATGATTCTGAGACTCACTGAAGCCTCATGGTATAGCTGAACTTCATAGTCCTTAGAAAATCTAACTAAACTAAGCCAAGCCATACCAACCCAATCCAACCCAACCCAAACTGGATTCAGATCAGTTGTTCAGATCAATAGTGTTTCGAGAATGGTGTCTTCTAGACAAATATTCCCAATCTG
This sequence comes from Rattus norvegicus, assembly GCF_021556685.1. Classification (NCBI taxonomy): domain Eukaryota; kingdom Metazoa; phylum Chordata; class Mammalia; order Rodentia; family Muridae; genus Rattus; species Rattus norvegicus. The sequence continues at coordinate 14,077,737 of NC_141535.1, forward strand.
AGATATCTCAGATCTGAAACACTGTTTTCAGTATCCAGATTAGTGATGATTAGTGATTTATTCCCAGGCTTAAATTTTAGCCATTTTAAAGACAGCCTCAGGAGTCTGCTAGGCTATTTTGACTTCATACACCTATTTGACATATGTTATGAGAGATGCTGATAAGCAAAAATGTCAAATCCCAAGTAACACTTATTGAATAATCTTAGAATTTTGCACATCTGAAACTGATCTTTGTAGGAAATTGTGGGTAAGACTGGCTTACCACCAAGTCATGTGAAATCTTAAAGTTTATTTGACAAGGGACATGGTTTACCTATAGTTCTGATTCAGCCAGAAGAGGTCTTGTAATTTTTTATTGTTTGCTACTTATTTTTATTTTTTTGGAGTGAGTTTCTAGGTGACACTGATAGTTGCTGGTTCACAAAGCACACTTGAGTAAGAAGGTTTGTTAAAATCCAAACAGCATGAGCACACAAAGAGATGAAGGGAATAAATGCTGGCAGGTAATCAAAACTACGAGAAGCTTCTAGAATGCTGTTTCCTGGGTCTGTTGGAAAGCACACACAGACAATCTATAGATCAGAAAGTGAGCTTCCTCCCTCATGGACTGAGTGATAGGTATAGCAAAGGTTTTACATGAAAATAAATTGCTCTCTGTAATCAAGGAAGATTGAGAATACCCAGATCAGTCCTGCAGGGAGGCATGGGAAAGCAGAGTTGTAGAAGACAGAGAATGACATGCATGAGCCATTTTTGGATCAATCATTTTATTAGGAGAACATGAGAACTGTAGCAAAGGCACCAACTTACACATATGGTGACGCACAAATGACTTTTGAGGAAGACAGAGCTGCAAAGGCAAACAACCGACATGTGTCACCACCTGAAGAATTGCAGAGTTCTGGGATGCCAGTCAAACAAAGGGATTCTCAGAAATACAGTGCAAGCCACTCCCTCTTTCCTATCTGATATACACAGTCTTGTGTTGATAACCCCAGCAACTTGACAAGGTGAATAAAACCCAGGCTCAGTAAAGAGAATGAGCTTTCCTAGAAAAAGATGATGATGAATTTGACCTCTTACTGGTAAACATAAAATTCATACACATGGGAGTACGTGAATCGTTTACAATAACAACAATAATTAATAATATAATAATAACAACAACTAGCACCACCACCACCACCACCACCACCGCCACCACCATCACTATCACCATCACCATCATCATCCTCTGTGCACTAAGCAAACGGAAACTTTAAAAAAAGGAAATGAGAAATTGATACAGTGAGAATTCCAAACTGAAGTGATGTATCTGGGACTACAGTGTGCTGAAAGGTCTCGAGGGTGGCGTGTGCTTATGTAGCATTCACACCATTTCCAGCTCAGCTTTGTGTCCGTTTCAGATGCAGTGACAAAGGCTTGTCAACCCATCCACCTGTGGCATTCTACTGTGGCACCTGATCTAAGCATAATGGAAGCAAAGTTGGACTTCTTCCTTGCTTTCTTTAAGTCATCTCTACAGACCAGTAAGAGGAAACAGTTATGCAAACAAGAAACAAACCAGAGATTTGAAATGAATTCCAAGGTAACACAGCAAGTTAGCAGCTGTCAATGTAAAGTCTGTGAAAAGCGAACGCTTAGAGACCAATTTCTTACATTTGTGTTTAAACTACACAGAAAGATCTAAGTAGCTGACTGAAATGTTGCAGCACTCTGGTTTGGGGAATACTTGAACATCACAGCTTTTCTTTAGAAATCGTGATGTGTGAGGCACACAGAGCATTTGATTTCTCCTGATATACCACAGTTAATTGTTCAGTTTTATTTTCAAGTGTTTTGGTTATTATAATTTTGAAGGCCTTGTTAATGTTGTATCAGAAAGAAGTTCTATTTCTTTTAAATACTTGATTTTTATGTGAGTTACCACATTCCTAATTATAGGAACTTCTATGTATAGTGGTCAAATTTTTTGCCAGCAGAAACTACATATGAATTTGGAATAAAATCAGTGGCAAGTTAAAAGAAATCAACTTTACATAGGGCTTTTTTCTTGTAATACACTACGTAAACCAAATGCTATGTGTTCTGATATTTGATATTATAACTGTCAATTACATTGATACTCATTGCATGTAGACCTTTGTTATAAAAGTATTCTTTAGAAATATTGAAGAACAAATTCATCTGAATTCAGTATTGACTGTGTCTTCCATTAGGCTTTGAGCCAAAATATGACTCAAATGGGTGAATACAGTAGCCGTGGTGATATAATAGGCTCAGCCTTGGAAATCCTTTGGCATGAAGTGGCAGCTCAGGGCAAGGGGGCATGTCTTGACAACAGCGTCTTTCACTGGTGCAGACGGTCAACTAGAGGGCAGCCCACAGAGTTACAGGCTAGGTTTATAGTTAATAGTCCAGCTAGTTAGCAGGAAGCATTGTATATATAGAAAGTCATGAAAGTAAAATTAAAATAAAAGTTCATGTTACCTCAAATCTCTGTGCTAAGGACAGAGGCATTGCTGGTTTTGAAGAAGGAATGTGGGGTGGGTTTTGGCTGACTAGAGAGCCTTATTGCCTTTTTACTGTGATGATACCATGACACAAAGCAGCTTGAGGAAGAAAGGATTGATTTTGCACCACAGCAGATCATAAAGCAAAGCCAGAGCAGGAACTCAGGATAGGTACCTGGAATCAAAGACTGAAGCAGAGACCACGCATGGAAGAATGTTGCTTACTGGTTTTTTTCCTCTGTGGTTTGCTAAACGCCCAAGGGCGGCATTGTTCCTAAAGGACTGTGACATCCACATCAACCATGAATCAGGAAAATGATTCACAGACTTGCCTACAGGCCAATCTGATGGAGGCATTTTCTTGATTGAAATTCCCTTTTCTGCCATCACTCCTGCTGGTGTAAAGTGGACAAAAACTAACCAGCGTAAGGTCATTGAGGCAGATGGACTAACCATACCTTCATATTTATAAAATAAAGTAACAAAAGTTGTTACAAAAATATACAATAAAATTACCCTACAATGGGAGAAGTGAAAACATTCTCAACTACTTTACTGACCTCACAGTACTTCAACAATTCAGGCAAAATTTAAACATTGTATTTATCCTGTTAGCAAACATTGAAGAAATTCGCCTGTGCCGAAGTATGAGTACCTAATGGGCTATGCCGGGGGACTTGCATGGGTCTCTTCCCTGTTTGGAACTTCTTTCGTATCCTGTCCTTCCCAGTGTGGCATGCTTCCCTTTCATATGGTGTTCCTCTCTGTCTACCCTACAGCCTTCACTAGAACAAGCACAGGACTCATTTACTGGAATGAAGTAGAAAGTTTACTCTGATAATTAAGTATGTTTCTTGGTTTTTCATTTATATATTAAGGACTCCTAGAATTTTTATTAGGAAAAATCTATGCATTCATTTTCTTTGCCCACAAGACTATTAGAAAGTATTAAGAGATGTCCTCTTGTCTGTAATGTAGTATTTACTTCTAGAGCATAAGCGTGTTTCCTTTTATCTTTATTTACGTGTATGGGGGTTTTGCTTGCATTCATATCTGTGTAGTATGTACATACAGTGTCTGTAGAGGCTGGAAGAGGGCTTCAGATCTTCTGGAGCTCGAGTAACAGGTGACTGTGAGCCTGCATCTGGGTGCTCGGAATTGAACTCAGGTTCTCTGGAAGATGAGCTACCATTCCAGCTCCCAGAGTACAAACATCTTTAATTTATAAGTCTGTGATATCCATCAGTGAAATTCCCCATGGGATATGATATGGGAAGGGAAACACAGTAAGTTAGTTAGATCCATATGCTGTTCGTAAATCAAACAATTTAGGAATTTATTGTGTTTTTCAATTATTTAGTTTGTAGTTTCAAGTCTTCAACTATTTTTGTATAATCAAATACCAGACTACATACAGGAAAACAAAGAGTCACTCCTCCAAGTGACAGTCATGTTGGCATTAAGGCTGCTGAGTTCATATCACTTCAGTTTCCAATGTACATGACTTTCTCCTTCATTTTACCCCTAATTTGCAAAACTCTAACTCTGGTTTCTTTTGTACAAAAACAGTTATCACTATTTTTGTGTGAATAACTGAAAGAAATCAGCCTGGTCAATATAAGGGCTTGGGTGATAATATGAAGGCAACTGATGAGTAGTTTAGTTTTTAAATTAGTCCTGTGTTAGGAGTCTTGCAGATCCAATATAGGAAATTATTTTTAGTATGTTTAGTTCCTCTTCCCATATGCATCCAGCAGAAACATCTGTCTTCTTGTAAGTTTTCTTGCTTTGATGGTGCTTGGGATTGACTCCAGGGCCATATGAATGGTTAGTGTGCACCTTTACCAATGAGCCCCAGTGGCAAAAAGCCATGTTGTACTTTTTCACCAGATAACTAAGACTGATCATTGAAGAGAAAGTAGACCAGTGAATCTAATGCAAAGAATGATGTGTGAATTAGTCATCTAGAGATATACCTGGGTTCTGATTGATTCATTCTAGTCTATCAAGCTAATTGAGATGTAGATCACAGTGTAAGAAACATTGTGTTCATGAATGGCATGCTGGTGTTATCCTTTTTCATAGGTGTAGTTCAAGGAATCAGTCTATACACATCCAATGAGGAAGGCAAGAGCCAAAGAGATTTTGGGGTGGGAGGAATTGACTGAGAATTTGAGACAGTTGAATACTGGAGAGGGTGAGTAGGAGGCTTACCTGTAGAATGAAGGAGAGAACACTGCTTTTTTGGCTGATGTTGTTGTAGGTTAAGTTAGTACCAGGTGAGCAGGGAGAAGAGTCTGTCCACATTGCATCACATCCTGCCAGATTCAAAACACATTCCTACTGTCATGAATATATATCACCAATTTGGCTTCTACTTCTTCCAAAACAAGACTATAATCTGCGTTATACTTCCATTCAGGTGAGCCTGCTGCACATAGCCTTCTTCCCAACACCCAGTAAGGTGGACAGGAGGATCAAGAATTGTACACCAGGTTTAGGTTGCCTATTTAATGAATTTTCAGCTAGTGTGGGCTGTGTAACTCAAACAAAAAAAACGAACAATAAAATCAAATGAAACCAACATAAACTCCAAATACCAATGTAAGAACTCCATCATGCAATTCATTCATTTTAGTTGTCTTTTAATAAGACCCTTCTTTCCATTCTCAATTCAACTCGAATTGCAGTATTGGATGGGAAAGTAGAGGAAATCCTGAGTGAACAGAAATGTAGCAGCTGGACAGAAGTCACATCTTGCCTGTGAGAAGTCACATTTATTCTCCTGATAGTATTTCATAAAGTATGTTCAGCACAATACTTGGATATATCAAAAGTACTCATTTAAAAAGGACATGCAGATAAGTCAACGTTTCAAAATTGATTTTTAAAATCCACCAATGTGAGAGCATAAAGCTATGAAGTTCTGTGTTGCAGCAATATGTTTTGGATGCTGCTTGTATACTGAAATCTCATAGAGGTGCTAGAATTATGCTAACTCATGGTAGGACTCAGTGAGAATTCATTTTTCTATTCTCATTCGTGACCAATCCAGTACTCTGAAGGGCATTACTTTTCTACCAAACACACAATTTGCCTTATGACCTACTAATCTAACTAATCATACTTGAATATTCATCCAAAAGCTCACTGAGGCTCCCAAACAAGTTTGTATCAGAAAAGAACACAGCAAACAATGTGTCCTTGAAAGGCTTATTTCTCTTTAGTTTTTATCCCTGAGAACAAAACAGTAACACCCTCTGGCCAAATGTAACAATTGGAAACTATTGTATTTAAGATAAAATAACCCAAATTCTACTCTATGCCTTATGTGATGAAGGTCTAAATATTTTTATTAATAGTTTCTGCAATTATAAATGTGTTTATTGTCAGGCCTAAAAAACTGAAGACTGCTTAAAAATAATATTCACTAGAGGATAAAAAGATGCCTTGACTTTTCTTTATTCTTTAATGATCAAGATTATCTTTAAAACCCTCTAACAGCTTTTCTTTTATTAGCAGTTGAAAGAAATCTCTAGGAGAGATGGATACTTTAAAAATAAAAGGAACAATGCACAGGGTACTCATGCCATTGTTCACGCATGCCTAATGTTAGACATTAAAGGTTTGCACGTTCACCATCGGGTTTTATTGAAGTTGGTAATAATTTACTTATTATCTGCAATGGGTTTCTGAAAAATATTTCTCTTTCCATTAAGGATTTCATTTCAGCATTTACTTGTCAGTTAAACCTCCCATCATTAATGTAACTTCTGATCACAGGCAGAATTGAATATTCATGCCTCTCTCAAATCACTGTTATTTTGGCCTCTTGCGTTTTTTTCTCCCTGAAAGTGTGATTATTAACCCATCACTTACAGCTAACATTTTCTAGAGACCTTACCGACTTAGAGATGTAATTTGAAGTTTACATTGGGTCTTTTATTTCTATCATTGGTAATAATCTCTGCTTTTAACACTCTAGGTCCCAAAGGGTCACGTGCTTTCTGTTCTTTTAGCTACTTGGTTAAGCCTTTGGTTGTTTCAGACTCCAGAGCTAATCCTATATTGGCTCACCATGGAGTGCATGATGAGCCACCCTGTCTGATGATACCACTCCAATGTCTTACCTGCACTAAAGCTTCTCTCAGCCACAGAGATTCTAAGACGATTTGGATATTATTTTATCTTTCTTTGGAACAATCAAATTCATAAAGTTAATCTTTAAATGCTTTTTTTTTGAGGTCCTGGGGTACAGATTTCTTCTAGTGCCTCTAGGCTCCTGTTTCTGGTTTGAGTTTTTGCTTTTACTGACTCAAGCTTCAGATTGAACTAGGAAAACAATTGGAGGCCATGCATAATGCAGTACAAAGGAAAGGAAGAGACAAAGATCTTCACCACAGCTCACAGGATCCATGTTGTATTTTAAAAGTCTCATTGAACTGCATCTGTTTGACTACAATTGATGATCATAGAAAGAAACTTTCTACCAACTCCTCTAGATGGATACACATGCACATACATGCACGCATACACACCCACATACACACACGCGTGCACACAGACACACACACGCACGCACACACACACGCACGCACATGCATATACACAGACAACCAGAACTCTTAAAGAGCTGAATTAGAAGAAACAAAGGTCCAGGATTAGTAGATATTAGCCCAAAAGCTTGGAATACCCATGATACAACTCACGGACCACATGAAGCTCAAGAAGAGGGAAAACCAAAGTGTGGATGCTTCAGTCCAACTTAGAAGGAGAAACAAAATAATCACGGGAGGTAGAGGGAGGGAGGGAACTGAGAGGGAGAGAGCAGGGGAAGAATAAAAGGTGACAGCCTCCTGTGTGGAAAGAAGTTCAGAGAGTCAGGAAATTGAATGGAGGTGCATAGCAGTGGGGAACTGGGGGTAGCTATTAGAAAGTCCCAGATGCCAGGGAAACAAGAGGTTCCCAGGACCCAACGGGGATAACATTAGTCGACAACCCAACACAGGGGAGATAGACCCTGCAGAGATCAGATCCAGTAGGTAGGCACCGCCCCAGTTGAGGGATGCGGCCAACCACCCATCTCAAAAATTTTAACCCAGAACAGTTTTTGTCTAAAGAAAATGCAGGGACTGAGTAGAGCCTGAAGAAAAGGGCTATCCGGAGACTGCTCCACCGAGGGATCCATCCCATTTGTAGACACCAAACTCAGACAGGAAGTGCTTGCTGACAGGAGCCTGGTATAGTGGTCTCCTGAGAGGCTCTGCCGTAGCCTGACCAATACTGATACAGATGCTCTCAGCCAACTATTTGACTGAGCATGGAGACTCCAAGGAAGAGTTAGGAGAAGGACTGAAGGAGCTGAAGGGGTTTGCAACCCTATAGGAAGAACAACGATAACAACTAACGGGATCTCCCAGGGACTAAACCACCAACCAAAGAGTACACATGGAGGGACCCATGGCTCCAGCTCCAGATGTAGCAGAGGATGGCTTTGTCTGGAATCAGTGAGAGGAGAGGCCCTTGGTCAAGAGTAGATGGGTGGGTAGCGGGAACACTCTCATAGAGGCAGGGGTGAGGGGATAGGATAGCCGGCTTGCAGAGGGGAAACCTGGAAGGAGGACAACATTTGAAATGGGAACAAATAAAATCACACACACACACACACACACACACACACACAAACACACACACTTTTTAAAGAGTTGAAATGTTGTCGAGAAGAAAAAAGATTCAGGGGTTCTAAGACTTAACATTCCCCTTCAGGGAAATGGTCTTGGGAGAAGTAGGATGACTGCAAAACAGCATCACTCACTGAGGAGGAGTTCTAATGAGCAGAGCTGAAGCAGTGCAAAGAGAAGCACTTAACATGGACACTGTGGGGTGGAGTGTAGGATATAAGCCTCTCCATGCTTTGTCAGATGGTTTAACAATGCAGTATTATTCTGCTAGTGAACTGTATAGATTTGTTTCTCTATGATGGTGTAAGGAGAGGTACTTTGATAATCTACAATTAATAACAAATTAGAAGGTGCTTATTTAAAATGCTTCCTGTCAACAACGGATGCTAGAATCCAGGATGGATGGTGTGAGAAAGAAAGCAGCAAACAGAATGAGACAAACACTGACGGAATCCAGTTCATCCCGCTCCGTTTGCACTGCTCGGTGGTGCTACACTTAATCTTTCAGGCCACACGTAGTCATTTAACGGTTGATTTACCATCAGAGAGTTACACGGGGAAGCCACAGGGCAAGGGACCTAATTAGAATTAAACACTGACAGTAATTTTGGCCTGTTTTCATAAGTTGCTTAGTAAAGGAACACACCAGCTCTGGGTTATCAGTATGAATTAATGGTGGCTTCTTGTGCTCCTGGCCAAGTCATTATAAACTACTTAGCATACAAATTATTATGGGAAATATTTTTGATATAGCAAAACTCGACTTATTCATCTCACAAATCTGCAGATCCAATAATTTTCAAGCTAACCTCGGCAGTCTTTTCTCATTCTCTGTAAAATTTATTAATAGGGAACTGTCATAAAATCTCATATTGAGAAGACTTCATTACTTCCACCAAAGATACTAGACTGGAAGTCCTAGTCTATTTACTGCAACATAATTGAATAAAGATTAAAGTACAAATCTATTTATCAAATGGAGAAATATTTTTGTATGACATCGTGGCCGTCTATACTGTACGTGTGCATAGAAAGTTCTTACCCTGGCCAATTTATTTTTGTTTTAAAGTCCTTTATAAATGTAAGAGAAAAGCATTAGATGAGCATTTAAAACAAGGATTCAAGATAGCAAATATAGAAGGAGTAACTTTATTGGTCTGTGGAATGAGCATGCAGTTTTGACTTATGAGTCTAAGTTCTATGCCTCTGCCTTTCATACCCACTTCATGCAATTTCTTACCAAGTCCGTAGTTCACATTAAAGAAGTAAGAGCAAAGGATTCTATAAGTGGGAAACTTGTCATAAAATTTTCACATAAATGATGGGTTAACTCTATCCAGTATGGGTGGTGTTGAAACCACCAAGCCACAGTACCAGTGATTTGAGGAAGTCATGAGTATTCAATTCTGCCTGTGATTACAAGGTACTTTAATGATGGGGAAATCTTATTGATAAGTGCTGAACATGAAATCTTTAGTGGGAGGAGACATATTTTCAAATGTGTACCACAGCTAATAAGTAAATTATTATTAATTTCAATAACAATGATCACTGCGTGCTAGTCAATTCATTATGTACTGCTTGAAGTTCAGCTGAACAAAAGTCCTTACATGTCATTCAGTTTCATAACTCATGATTTGATGCCTACTGTGTGTATCCTGTGCAAAGAAAGCTTAGGGTGGATCAGAGAGAAAGAAACATCTCAGAGTCCCCAGTGAGAGAAGTGTTAAGCCAATGGTATAATTACATAATATTCATTCAGCTGAATTGTGACTATGTAACAAGATGTTAACTGGAAATATTGATTTATATACTGTATGAATAAGAGTGTTTTCAACAGAACTGTGGGGAACTAGCTTCAGGACTTATGAACTCTGTTTACTCTGAGAATATAAAAAGGTGGAAAGTTGAAAATTAGAGGGCATTTGGTAAGTAAAAGTTCTTTGGGTAAACTGAATTCTGATCCCTTTCTTCCCTTCCTCCTCACTGAGGATGGGCAAGTACCTCATAATTGTCTCTTGAAGCTGAGAGGGACAGAGAAGACCAGGTCTTTCTTACATCAGAAAAAATACAAATGGCTAAAGAGTATATTTAAGTATTTGAAATTATTAGCCATCAGGGAAATAATATTAAAACTGTGCTAAGATTTCATCTTATCCTAGTCATTTGTCTCTCAAGAAAAAAGTGTGACAATGAGGGCTGGCATGGATGTAGAGAAAGGGCAGCTCCTGCTGACCCTTCTTGGGAGTGTACACTTGGGCAGTCAGTATGGAAGTCACTGAGGAAGTTTCTATAAAAACACAACAATAGAGTTGTAATCTGACCCAGCTATATTGTTCTTAGCATTCTAGACTTTAGGGCTGAGATCCTGCACATCCATGCTCACTGCTGTTCTATTTATAATAACTAGGAAATGGAATCAGTCTAGCTGTCTAGCAAGTGATGAATGAATGATGAAAATGTGGTGCATATATATGGTCAAATTTAATTAGCACTAAACACAAATTATGAAATTTTCAGTAATATGGATGAAATAGGAAAATATTACACTGGATGGTATAAGCTAGGGCCACCACATGTTCTCTCTTATATGTAGATCGTAGCTTCAGAATTTTTGTGTTTAAATTGGAGTAATGAGCCATGGTGATGGGGGAATGGAGAGCTCTTAAGATGATGCTAGTAAAACATATGTAATATGAGAGGAGGGTGGGATAATAGGTGTGAAAATGTTTATATGGGAATGGAGTGGAGGATTGGCAAACTGCAGTAGGGTCAGTTAATCAAAACTAAGAAAGCACGAAAAAAAGCACATGGAAACCAACTGCTTTATAAGTTAGCTACAAAGTATAGTTTATTAAAAATATTGAAAAGAGACTGGGTCTAGAGAGATGGCTCAGGGATTCAGAGCACTGGCTACTGTGCCAGAGCACACAAGTTCAACCCCAGCAACAACATGGTGTCTCACCATCTATAATTCCAGCATCAGGAGGTCCATTACCTTCTTCTGCCCTCCACAGACATGACATGCATATAGTACACAGACATGTAGGCTAACAGTCATACATATAAGGATAAATAGGTGAATTTTTAAAGGTAAGAGTCATTTGAACAGCAGTACTCTGACTAATTAGATAATGTTGCTCTCAGAAGTCAGTGGCAACGCTATGAAACACAAACTTTAGCGGCATGAGTGATATCCCTCCTTAGGGCTGTCGGTCTGAGGAGGTCCAGAGGGTCTGAAAATAATAACTGCTGTAGTTCTTACTCTTGCTTACTCACACTAGATAGCAAGACACCACACACTTTGGTTGTAGGACATAGAGACATCAAGGTGAAACTGAACTGAAAGCTTCCTTTGTTCTAGCCACATTTCTTAGTGCCAGAAGGTTCTGTGCAAGCTGCTGTGGGAAACAGCCATTGTTTGTTTTAACTAGGGGAGCTCCTGAATGCTACCACACAAATCTGCTAGACAAGATCTGGTATTTCTCCCATTTAAGCTTTCTTTAGTTACCTGAAGTTCTTTGGCTATGATTGAAGCTTCATGAGATCTCCTCTATCCACTTTAGCATGCCTATTGATGCCTTCCTAATTCAGGTCATGGTTAGGTAGCCATATTAGTGAGGCTTCATGGGTGTACACTCTGACATTTCTAGGAGATCTAATCTCCTAGCAAACGCCTTGTTCCTCTGGCTCTCGCAGTTTTCCTGCCCCCTTGACATAATGGTGCCTTGTCTCAAATGCAGAAGTTGTGTAGTAGATGCGTCCACTGTGTCTGAGTGACACATTGTGCATTTTGATTAGCTGTGGTTTTCCATAATGGTCTTTGTCTGTTACAAAGAGAAATTTTCTTCATGAGGGCTGAGGATGACATCTGAAGATATAAGGACAAATATTTAGAATGTAGTTAGGAATGATGCTGTTTTAGTAAAGGTTGTAGGTTCTTCTCTAAGATCTGTGACTTTATTAGAGCTGGATAAGTGGCTAGGTTTCCAGTCCCAGGAATGATTTCCCTCTTGTTGAATGGGACTTAAGTCCAACTCTGTTACAGAGTCATTGGATACCCCTAATGTATGTATGCCACTAATGCAACTTTAACACTATGATGCCCTGATGGCCATTGTGGTTCATAGCTATCATAAATGGGTAGGACTGTGGTTTCTTCCTTCATTTGGAAGCTTACATATAATGTCTTTAGGAACCATGAAAGTTGGTCCTCATGGAGAAAGCATGGCAAGTTTAGGACCTCTGGGATCTGTTTCCAAAGTGTGCAGTGTCTTTAGTAATACTGACCTTTCACCTCGGATTTGCAACTAAGGACAAGTGCAATATTCTATATTGTTTTGGGAATTTCTTGGGTAATCCTGTCCAACAACTTAAGAGAGGGCTTCTCATGCCTGTTATTTTCTTTGTCAGATAATATATGGCTCTAAGAGGGATCACTGTCATCCCAGATTGAGAAGATTTCACTTAAAACTATATATGTATACTCATACACAGGCTTACATGTTTTATATATATTTTCAGATAGATAATAGTATGACTCCTTATGATAGTTTCAGAGATCCTTACTGTTCATTGAATCCTAATATATCAAGTCACAGAGGAGTTGGACTGCAGTTTTCAGCAGGAAGAAGAGTGGAATGGAAAGAGGAAAATGAAGAGAGTAAAGAAAGCAGAGGGGGAAAGTGGTATGGGGGATGAAGAGGGGATGAGGAAGTGAGAAAGAACAAAAGAAAAGACAAACTGAATAATTTGAAACATAAAATACTTGTAGCTTAAGGTACTCCTGCTTCTGAAAGGGACATAGCATCCCTTTTCATCTTACTGAGTCGGTGAGTAGGGAAGGTAACTCCCTTTGCCTAGTCATTGGTGTAAAATAAACACAGAGGCAGGCATGACAGGACATGACTGTGATTCTATCATTCCAGAAGTGAAGGAAGGAGAATCATTTCGAACTTAAGGCTAGCCAGGGGTATATAGTGAGTTCAAGGCTAATCTGTGATACATAATATACTGGCTCAGAAAAAAAATCAAGCAGCTTGGGAGTATGGAATTGCACAGTGGTCTAAAATACTTGGTATGCAAGTTTAAACATGAGTTTCAGCTTTAGAACCCAGGTAAAAAGGCCAGATGTTGTATCATGCACTGGAAAACCTAGCATACACCTGGGAAGTGGTGTAGGAGCATCACCTGGAAGCTTGTGAGCTGGTGGCCAGGGCTATACACATGGTAGACACAAGAAGAGGGACTCAGCATCACCAAAGTGGAAGAGAGAAGTGACCTCCAAAGGTTAGCCTCCAGTTGCTCCATGATACCCTTGTACTCTCACTTTTAATCAGCCATACTACATATACATCCATACAACAATCCCCACACCCCACATACAGATGCTATTCACAAATACCAAATAAAGTTTAAGAAGCAATCTATGAAGGCAAATCACCAAAGACTACTAAGAATGTCTAGAAGACAACCCAGAAAGAGGACTTGAACCTGAGGAATGACACCATGAGAAGTTCCTTAGGCACCTTTGCTTATCATATGCCTCAAAATAGCTAATGATGGCTCTACCTAATAACAGAAATGCCAGTGCTTTTGAAAAAGACTGGGAAGGCACAGTCTTACACAACTGAACCTTAAGAATATACTAGACAACAAACAAAACAGGAGAAACTGTTGTTTCTCCCCCATTTGCAAAGGGGGAGACAATCCCAAGCAATCTACAAAAGAAAAGAGCTAAGGAAATTTATAATTAAAAGGCATTTGGAAAGTTCTAGTGTTTAAAATCATAAAGTAAATGCACACAGCTCTATCATGTTTCTAAGTCTTGTAAATGAACACATACAAATCAAAATTAAAAAATATAATTGTGTCTAGCCTATAATCCTTATTAAAAATAAGCACTTTGTGAATACTACAAAACATATTTTAGAATTTTGTGTTACAAGGCACAAAATAGAGTAATTGACAGAGTAATTTAGTGAGAATGAACAGAACTGTGTTTGGGCACTTGAATAGTCAACACAGCAAAGCATCTCCTTAACCTTCTATAAAGCTCTGTGAAATTCCTATCAAATTCTGTTTCTCATCTATATGTAAAATAATCCAATAATATTTATACAGGAAGGTGAAGGTACTATTACAACTTAAAGAGTTTTGAAAGAAGGGAGTAGGAAGAGCCAATGTAACTGATATGAAGTGTTGTCACAATTGAGGATGATCTAGAACAGAAGAGGAGAAGACTTCTATGTCAATAGAATAAATAGCTCAGAAATACCTTGTATGAATCTAAAGATTGGGAGGTGTTTGACAAAGATGTAAAAGCTCTTCAGCGGAGGAAAAAGAGACATTTTAAATAAATAATATTGACTAAATAGCTACCCATAAATGGGGGAATAAAGAATCACACACCTTATAAATCCAAACTGACTAAACAAATTTTGTTGTGAACTTTAAATCCACAAATTTAGATGATAAAAATAGAAGAAAATCTTTGTGACCATGGGTTTGGTGAAGAGTTCTGGGATATGACACCATAAATATGAACCATAAAAGAAAATATTGGAACATCATTAAACTTAAAAACAAAGCCCACAGCTCCTAATACTTACAAACAAGTTCAACCAGGGATCTCTGGCAGGGACTCAGAAATACTTTCTGCCAGGCAACTCTTAGCAACTCTGAATTTTACTCCTAAAATCCAGAGAGGGCAACAGAACCTAGGAACAGAAAACCTAAACTCAACAAAGCCAAGACTAGGTATCAACAGATAGAAATAAAATAGTATCAAAGTCAGATGCCTAGAAGCCATCATAAAAACATAATCAATAGCCAAGGCAATATTCTGCACTAGAGCCTAGCAATCCTACTACAGTATGCAACATAACTGAAGTACAAGACAGAACTTTAAAATGGCTATTGTGAATATGCTCAAGGACTTTAAAGAAGATATGAATAAATCCACTAATGAAATCTATAAAAACACATTCAAACAGTTGAATGGAATGTTCAAAACACAAAAGTGGCAATGGAATTAATAAAGAAAACCCAAACTGAGGTGAAAACGGAACTGAAAAATTTGGAAACTCTGAAAGGAATCTCAGAAGCAAGCTCCACCACAGAATACAAGAAATGGAAGGTTGAATTTTAGACATTAAAGACAAGATAGAAGAATGGAGACTTCAGTCAAAGAAAATGTTAAGTCAAAAAAATAAAAATTCAGACACAAAACATCCAGGAAATCTAGGACACTGTGTAAAGGCCCAAACCAAGATTAATAGAAATAGAGGAAGGAGAAGAAACCCAGGTCAAAGGCACAGGAAATATTTTCAACAAAATATTAGGAAAAAAATTGCTAACTTAAAGAAGGAGGTACTTATCAAGGTACAAGAAGCATACAGAAGACCAAATAGACTCTACCAGAAAAAGAGATTACCACTACACGTAATACTAATAAATACTAAGAATACAGAACAAATAAAGAATATTAACAGCTGCAAAGGAAAAGGGGTAACACATTAAGGTAGACTTAACATAAAGCAAACAAATGACACCTTGCAGGGAAAATCTAACAGGCACGATAGCCTGGAGAGATGTTCTACAAACTAAGAGATTATTATATCCAGAAAAAAATTTTAATAACAATAGATGGAGAAAGAAAGATATTCCATAATAAAACTGACTTTAAGCAGAATCTATCTATAACTTTAGCTCTTTAGAAGGCTCTAGAAGGAAAGCTCCAACATTAAACAGTTAACCATATCCAAGAAAACACAAGGAAAAAATAATTCCAGATCATCCAATCCAAAGAGAGGGGGAAACAATCCAGTACTGTAACAACGAAGTAACAGGAATCAACAAAACACTGCTCATTGATATTTCTCCACATCGTTGATTTCAATTTGCCAACAAAAAGACACAAACTCAGAACAGAAGCAAAAATAGGACCCATCTTTTTGCTACATCTAAGAAACACATCTTCACATCAAGTATAGTTATCGCCTCAGGGTAAAAGATTGATAAGATTTCTCAAGCAAGTAGACTCTAAAAAAATCCAAGAGAGTCATTTTAATATCTGACAGATTTTAAACCAAAACTAATCCTAAGGTTTAGGGAAGGGCACTGAATATGCATCAAAGAAAAAAATTGTAATATTGCAATTTTAAATATTTAAATATAAAAAATAACATGTTCATAAAAGAAACACTATTACAACTGAAATCACATGTTGATTCCCACATAGTGATTGTGATGACTTCAATACCTCACTTTAGCAAACAGGCAGGTCATCCAGAGAAAAAGTAAACAGAAATACTAGGGATAAATGATGCCATAAACCAAATGGACCTAACAGTTATTTATAGAACATTTCGCCCAAACACAAAACAATATATATTCTCCTCAGCATCTCATGAAACTTT
Organism: Rattus norvegicus; assembly: GCF_021556685.1. Taxonomy (NCBI): domain Eukaryota; kingdom Metazoa; phylum Chordata; class Mammalia; order Rodentia; family Muridae; genus Rattus; species Rattus norvegicus. The sequence goes on from NC_141535.1 coordinate 14,094,354, forward strand.
CTTTAAAATGTACCACGTACCCAAACACAAAGCAAGTCTTATCAGTTACAAGGGAGTTGAAATAATTCCCTGCATTCTATCTGACCAACGTGGGTTTAAGCTGGATATCAACAATAATCAGTATCATAAAGATTATAGTTAAACTGAGCAACTCACTACTGAATGGGAAGCAAGTCAAGAGAGAAATTAAGAAATTACAAACATTTTTAAAGAACTGATTGAAAATAAAAACACAAAAATACCCAAACTTATGGAAAACAATAAGATGGTTCTAAGACATTCATATAGGACTAAGTGCCTACATATAAAAATTAGGGAGATCTCACATCTTAACAGTACACCTAAAGGCTCTAGAACAAAAGGAAGAAATAACACCCAAAAGGAGTAGACTGCAAGCAATAATCACAATAAGGGCTAACATCAATAAAAATGGAAACAGCAACAAGAAGAAAACAGCACAAAGGACCAATGAAACAAGGGAGTGGTTCTTTGAGAAAGTCAGTAATATTGACAAACCCATACTGAAATTAACTAAAAGGAGGAGAGCGAATATCCAAATTAACAAAATTAGAAATAAAATGGGGAACATAGCAACAGACGTCAAGGAAATGTTGAAAATTATAGGAACATAATTTTAAAACTTCACCAAATTGGAAAATCTAAGATAAATTGATTTTTGCTTGGTATAAAATATCTACCAAAGTTAAATCAAGATCAGATAAGCAATTTAAACAGACCTATAATCTCTTGAAATAGGAGCAGTAACTAAAAGTTTCCCATTTCTCCCTGTACCCCCAAAGTCTAGGGCTAAATGGTTTTAGCACAAAATTCTACCAGACTTTCAAAAAACAAAAGAGAATCCCTGATACCCAAAAGACCACATAAATACCCAACAAAGAAAGAATTACAGACCAATTTTCCTTATGAAAATAGACACAGAAACATTAAAAAAATAATTGCAAACTGAATCCAGGAACACATCAAAATGATCACCCCTCATGATCAAGTAGGCCTCACTTTAGAGATGCAGAGATGGTTCAATATACAAAAATTCACTAAAGTAATCCACCATATAAACAAACTGAAAGACAAAACCACATGGTCAACTCATTGGATGCTGCAGCAGCCTGTACCAAAATGTAACACTCTTTCATGATAAAAATCCCGGAGAGATTAGGCATAAAAGGGACATGCCTTTCTCAACATAGATGGGAAGAGATACAGAGACTCACAGCTAAACAGTAGGTAAAGAGTGAAAGACTTTAGAATATCCAGTCCAAACACAATGTCTCTATCAAATCTCTTCCCTCAAGGCTTGGGGAACCCTGCATGAGAGGAGACAGAAAGATGGTAAGAGCCAGAGGGCACAAAGAACACCATGGACACCAGACTTTCTAGACACAGCAGAATAGATACACATATGAAGTTACCGAGACTGAGGCAGTGTGCACAGGCTGCAGGGGTCTGGACCCAATGAGGTCCCAGTGCTGAGAGGAGAAGGAGACACCAGAAAGTATCTCCAATTGATAACCTCTCACCAATGAAAAGTTTGTTCTCCAGTAGTCTCACTGGGTATGCATACCACTCTTAAGTGAAGACTCCTTGCCCAGCAATACATGGGCAACACAAAACAAATTCAATTTTAGGAGGTTCTTTCCCACATAATGCTTCATCGGTGACTTTTTTCCTTGCAGGTTCTTTGCATATTTATGGTTTTTGATGTTGTGTTTTCACGAGCTCTCTGTTTATGGAAATGTGCGTCTCTGCATCTACACATTTCTTGTTTGTTTGTTTGGTTTTTGGCTTCTTCTCTTTGTTGTTTTGTCCTATTCTGGTTTGCTTTTAATTTATCTAATTTTAGTTTATTATTATTGTTACTTTTTTAGATACCTGTTTGTACCTTAAGATGAGAGAAAGGATGTGCATTTTGTTCATGTGGAAGTAGGAAGGATCTGGAAGGAGTTGGTGTAAGGGAAACCATAATCAGAACATATTATATTACAAATGAAAACCTTAACAAACTGTCAGTACATCCTCATCAGAAAGTAGAAAAAACAACAACCACAGGAAATGTTGTAGTCACTTGCATACAGCTTGCATACAGCTTGTGGCACTGTAAAAATGGTTCAGGCAATTTTGAAAGAGGGTTCTGAAGCTCTTTTTAATTTGAAGTGGGGAGACCCACATTTTAAAATTTTATTTTTGTTTTAAGATTTATTCATTTTATTTCCATAAATACACAGCAGTCGTCTTCAGACACACCAGAAGAGGACATTAGATCCCATTATAGATGGTTGTGAGCTACCATGTATTTGCTCAGGATTGAACTCAGGACCTCTGGAGGAACAGTAAGTGTTCTTAATCTCTGAGCCATCTCTCCAGCCCTTGAAGTTCTTTTTAAGAGGAGGAACTCATAAAACTAAAGCAACAACAAAACAAAAACAAACAAAAATAAAAACAGGAAAGAATAGAAAAATCCCCCAAAACACAAAACACAAAACAAAACAAAACTCCTTCTGTACAGCAAAGAGCATCATCATTTAAGTATTTAAATGAAGATGATGGTGCACCCTACTGAATTGGGGGTAAAAATGGCCAACCTTTGCTAGCCATATCCCTGACCGTGGGTTAGTGTTTAGAGTATACAAGGAAACCTAAACTTCAAGGAAAGAAACCAAACAATTAAAATTCAGGCAAGAAGAGTTCTTAAAAGAGTTCAATGGCTGAGAAATGTCTGTTAAATGTTCAACATCTTCAGTCAGAAAAAAAATAAAAACTAAACTACACTAGATCTCATCTTACCCTAGTCAGTATGGCCAGGATAAAAATGAAAAGTTACAAATGTTGGCAAAGATACTGGGAAACGTTTTTCACTTCACAAACTGGTTCAGCTGCTATGGAAATTAGTGCAGAGGTTCCTCAATCCCTGACTCTATTAATGATACTGTTAGGCTTGCAGACAGGAGCCTAGCATGGCTGTCAGACTCTGAGAGGCTCCACCCAGTAGCTGACTCAGAGAGCAGATACCCACAACTAAACAATGATTGGAATTTGGGGACTCTTATGGAAGAATAGGAGGAAGGATTGTAGCCTTTAAAGGGATTAGGAACTCCACAGAAAGACCAACAGAGTCAACTAACCTGGACCCTTGGGGCTTTCAGAAACTACCACCAACCGAGGAACATACATGAGCTGGCCCTAGGCCTCCCCACACATAAGTATCAGATGTACACTTAGGTTGTCATGTGGGTCCTGAACAACTGGAGCAGATGGCTATCCCAAAAGCTATTACCTGTATGTTTGATATGTTCTTCTAGCTGGGCTGCCTTGTCTGGCCTCAGTAGGAGAGAAAGCAACTAGCCTCAAAGAGACTTGATGTGCCAGGTTGGAGGAATATCCAAGGGGCCCCCATGCACTCAAAGGAGAAGAGGAGGGTGGATGGGAGAAGGGTTGTGGGTAGGGGTGGTCAGGGGGCAGTCAGTGAGAGGGATGTAAAAATAATAATAATAATAAATAATTGTGCTGAAAACAAGAGTCTAGAAGTAGAAGTACCACATGACCCATCTGTATCAGCCTTGGGCTTCTACCACAAGGACTCTGTGTAGCGATACTTGCTAATTGCTGTTCTGTTCCTCAGAAGGAAAAAATGGAATGAGCTTAGATATCTGTCAACTGAGGAATGCACAACAAACACGTTACATTTACACAATGGACTATTACTTGGTTATTAATCAAAACAACACTATAAAAATTTCAGGCAAATGGATGGAGCAGGAAATAATCATTCTCAGTGATGTAATTATTGGTAATTGAATTCAATTCCCATTGGCCACAAAGAAACTTATGTTTACACAAATATTTAAGTCCCTTATAAGCATTACCTGTCAATAAAAAAGCTGATGGCCAATGAGCTGAGTCAGGAAATAGGACGTGGGACATTTGCAAGAAGAGCTATGATTCTGGGAATAGAGATAAAGAAGAGACAAGAAGAAAGCCATAGGGGTCTAGATGAGAGACAAATGAAGGGACAGACCTGCAGGTAGATGAACTTAGAGAGATGATGAGTGGAACACTGAGGAGAGGCAAGGAAGAAAGCAGAATGGGATTGAAGGAGAGCTAACTAACCAAATGGTGCACACAGAATAATTTAGATGGTTCAATAAGTTAAGAGCTAAGTCAGGGGATGAGCCAAAGCTTATAGTCTAGGCATTCAATAATAACTATTTAGTTTCAGAGTCATCATTTTGGAACCTGGGAAGTACTGAATGGCTGAGAAGCACCTAAAACATCATGCCAAGAAGTGCATGCTGACAGGAGCCTGATATAGCTGTCTCCTAAGAGGCTCTGCCAGAATCTTACAAATATAGAAGCGAATGCTCACAGCCAACCATTGAATTGAGAACAGGGTCCCCAATGGAGGAATGAGAAAGGACTGAAGGAGCTGAAGGGGTTTACAACCATATAAGAAGAATACAATATCAACCAATCAAAGCTCCCAGGGACTAAATCACAATCCCAAGAGAACACAGGGATGGATCTATGGCTTCAGCTGCATATGTAGCAGAGGATGGCCTTGTTGGGCATCAGTGGGAGAGGCCCTTAGTCCTGTCAAGGCTCAATGCCCCAGTGTAGGGGAATGTCAGGACAGGGAGGTGGGAGGGAATGGGTAGGTGAGGGAGCACCCTCACAGAAGCAGGCAGGTGGTGGGATAGTGGGTTTCTGGGGGGGAAACTGGGAAAGGAGATAACATTTGAAATGATAAAAATATTCAGCAGGGGTTGGGGATTTAGCTCAGTGGTAGAGCGCTTGCCTAGCAAGCGCAAGGCCCTGGGTTCGGTCCCCAGCTCTGAAAAAAAGAAAAAAAAAATCAGCAAAAAACAATAAAAAAAGAAATGTTCAACATTTTAGTCATCAGGGAAATGCGAATTGTTGTGGTTTGCCCTGAAGTTCTCTGTATTTTGGTGCTAATTCCACTGCCCCAAGGACAGCTGCCTAGTCTTGTACTCAGAACTCAGGTGACTTCACCAGAACCACCTCCCCATTGAATTTGTAAAGTACAGGTGAGGGGCAGGTACAGGATAGAAGGAGGCCTGTCATTGGAGGAGAAGGAAGGATGGACGGGAGAGAAGTTTGAAAGAAGAGGAGGAGACTAGGATGGAGACAGGACGGAGGAGAGGAGAGGGGAGAAGCCATGGCAGGTGGTGTTAAGATTCTGCTCAGTGTATTTACGGGTTGTTATCAACGTTCCTAAGGGATGGATGGTACCGGGCTTTGCATGTTTAGGTGGGCAATTATATCTTACCAATTGGGTCAAAGATTATTGTGTTGTGTGTTCTTTTAAGGAGGGTTTGAGTGTAGGAAAGTGCGCGGCTGGGATGTGTTTCCGCCAAGATATCTAGGAGATATCTTGGGGCACTGCAGCACGGACCCAGCGGGATAAAAGACAACTACTTTTTTATTTTTATATTTTTATAACAACACAAATAAAAACAACATTGAGATTCCACCTCACACCAGAGAAAACTGCTAAGATCGAACACTCAAGTGACATTCTCCAGATGTGGAGAAAGGAGAACACTCCTCCGTTGTTGGTGGGACTGCCAGCTGGTACAACTACTCTGAAAATCAGTCTGGCAGTTCCTCAGAAAACTGGACATAGTGAAAGATCTCCGTAGGGAGAACCCACCTCAAGTATCGCAAAGTCGTGGACCCCAGACACACGAGAGACCGATCTTGAATGCAATACGCAAAAGGTGAGGTTTATTACAGAGATCTCTGGATTAACACGTATCTCACGCAGGAGACAGTGGTGTGCCTGAGTGGCTGGGAGAAGGGCCTTTTAAAGGCTGTGGGCCCCAGGAGATGGGGGGATGTCAAAGGGAAATGTCAAAGACACCACAAGTTACAGGATTGTCCGGTTGTTTTATGGCTCCAGGAGATAAGGGGGTGCCAAAAGGTTTTATAGCCCCCTGGTTCCTGGCACAGAGCTACTAAATCGGGAGTAGGGTCGGGTCCAGGTCCTCATTGTTAACTCTCATCCTGTTAGGGTAAATGTTTGTCAGAGTTGATGAAGCATCTGCATCTGCCAGAATGCTCTCTGCAGGATGCAATGGCTGGAGGGCAAAATGGGGCTTAAACAAACATCATAGGGGCAGAACAGAACCCATTACTCATTTACTCACGGTAAGCGAAGCATCATTGAGTCTGTACCAGTTCTCCTGTATTTTTAACAACCTATCTTCCTGAGTCAGATCCTGTCGCTGAGTTTTGAGCTAACTTATTTTTTTAGCTAATTTAAAACCCTATCTCTCAATAGTACTACCTTAGGACCCACCTATACCACTCCTGGGCATACACCAAAAAGATACTCCAACATATAACAAGGACACGTGCTCCACTATGTTCATAGCAGCCTTATTTATAATAGCCAGAAGGTGGAAAGAACCCAGATGCCCTTCAACAGAGGAATGGATACAGAAAATGTGGTACCTCTACACAATGGAATACTACTCAGCTATCAAAAACAATAATCTCATGACATTCATAGGCAAATGGATGGAACTAGAAAATACCATCCTGAGTGAGTCACCAAAGAACATACACGGTATGTACTCTGATAAGTGGATATGAGCTCAGAAGTTCAGAATACCCAAAAAACAATTGACAGACAACATGAAGTTCAAGAAGGAAGACCAAACGTGGGTGCTTCAGTCCATAGAAGGGGAACAAAAATATTCATAGGACAGGTTATGGAGACAAAGTGTAGAGCAGAGACTGAATGAAAGGCCATCCAGAGACTGCTTCACCTGGGGATCCATCTCTTATAGAGACACCAAACAGACACTATTGTGGTTGCCAAGAAGTGCTTTCTGACAGAAGGAGTCTGATATAGTTGTCTCCTGAGAAGCTCTGCCAGAATCTGCCAAATACAGAGGTGGATATTCCCAGCAAACTATTGTACAGAGAACAGGGTCCTCAATGGAGTAGTTATAGGGCTGAAGAAGTGGAAGCGGTTTGCAACTTACACGAAGAACAGCAATACCAATCAACCAGACTCCCTAGAGCTCCCAGGGGCTAAACTGCTGTGGTTTGCCCTGGAGTCATCTGTATTTTGATGCTAATTCCACTGCCCCAAGGACAGCTGCCTACTCAGGAATCTGGTGACTTCACTAAAACCTCCCCATTGAATTTGTAAAATACAGGTGAGGCAGGTACAAGATAGAAGGAGGCTTGTCATTGGAGGAGAAGGAAAGATGGGTGGGAGAGAAGTTTGAAGGAAGAGGAGGAGACTGGAAGGAAAAGGAAGGGAGACAGGAGGGAGAAGGAGAAGCCGTGGCAGGACAATGGAGGCTGACTTAAAGATCTCGCTCTGTGTATTTACAGGTTGTTATCAATGTTCTTAAGGGATGGATAGTACCGGGCTTTGTATGTTTAAGTGGGCAATTATATCTTATCAATTGGATCTAAGATTATTGTGTTATATGTTCTTTTCTGTGAGGGTTTGAGTGTAAGAACAGCGGCTGGAGACACTGGGCCGAGTTCGGACGCGTTTCCGCAGAGATATCTAGCAGATATCTTGGGACACCGTGGTGCGGACCCAGCGAAGTAAAAGACAATACATTTTTTTATTTTTATATTTTTACAACAACACTAAACCACTCACCAAAGAGTACATACACATGGACAGACCCATGGCTCTAGCTGCATATGTAGCAGAGGATGGGCCTTGTTGGGCATCAATGGGAGTAGAGGCCTTTGGTCCTGGGAAAGCTTGAGGCTCCAGTGTAGGGGAATGCCAGGGCAGGGAGGCAAAAGGGCATGGGTGGGTGGGTGGGGGAGCACCCTCCTAAAAGCACGGGGAGGAGGAATGAGATAGGGAGTTTCCAAAGGGGAAACTTGGAAAGGGGATAACATTTGAAATGTAAATAAAGAAAATTTCAAATAAAATTATTTAACAATGATTGAGATGAGAGAGCGAAGATCACTGTGTGTGGGGTCACCTTCGGGTTGGTGGTCCTATTGCTAGAAAGTAGGCTGAGCTAGCCACAGGGAGCAAGCCAGTAAGCTTGCTTCCTCTATGGCCTGTGCATCAGCTCCGGTCTCCAGGTTTATCCATTGAATTTGTCCCCTTGCTTCTCTTTATGATGGACTGTGTATGACAGGAACATGGGGACTGACATAAAGATTTTCCTCCTCAAGTTGCTTTTGGTCATGGTGTTTTATCACAGCAATAGAAAATTTAAGATTGAAGGAGTGACTTACCTAAAGTTCATTTGACCACATCATCTCTAAACTGAAGCCTTTAGTTATTCATTAAAGTACAAACTGGACCGTTAATAGTCATTACAGGATGAACTGGACTTAGCTGATGTTTTGACAAGAATGTTTCCTGATGTTCTGGTCTCTCCGGTCTAATCCTTCTCCATGGTCTGATTCACAGATGGTGCCGATTCCCATCTTCATGACTTCATCCATGCGTTGTCTTTCAGTTTTAGCATGGTCTTTGCTTAGAGTCCTTACACACAGGCTTATACACTGTTCTACAACTTTGAAGACTCAATAGAACGCTTGATAGTTCCAGAAATGTTCTTCTAGAACCTCTTAGGTTAGACCTGTTTCCTTTTTTCTCTGCTTCTTAAATTGGTCTATTAATTTATAACCTTTGTTTTTATTGTGTTCTTGCTTCATAAGTAGAGTGGTGGAGAGAATTGTCTCAAAGTCCCTCAAGACTTATTTTTAATGAACCTATAAGGTATGCTATCCAACATAATTTATTCTTCATTTACTCAAATTAAACACTAGATAATTGCTTCTGCATGGTGTGAGAGATAGATTATATACATAAGTGAATCATGGGTTTGTTTTCTTTGTGCTAAGCTGTACAGTATGCATTGTTACATGTTTCCAGATGGGAAAGTGGCACACAGTTCTACTGAGTAAATTAAGTTTCTTCCATTTATTCAAAATAGATTTTGTTCAGGTAATATATTCTAATTACAATTTCTCCTCTTCCAAATCCTCCCAGTTCCTTCCCACCTTGCCTCCCATCCAGATATATACACTCTGTTTCTCCTGAAAACATAAATATGCATCTAAGGCATGGTAAAATAACATAAAACAAAAATAAATAAATCAGAACAGGACAAAACAAACAAGAGAAAGAAAGAAAACATAAGAAACACATGTCTGCACTCACAGGAATCCCATAAAAACACAAAACTGCAAATCATAACGTATGCACAAGGGACCTTTAAGTCAAAACACCAAACCAACCAAACAAAAACCCTCATACTACACAATGTTGTTGTTGTGGTCCCGTGGAGACATGGATCCCCCAAAGATACCATTGACTCTGCTTTCTGTTGGCCTTCTACTGCTGGGCGTATAACCTACCTTTCAGATGGTTTGTTTCCCCAGCGAAACTCCTGTGGTAGAGATAACTTTTGGGTTAGAGACAGATGTGTGTGTGTGTCTACTTCTCCTCTGCACTCTCAGACCTCATCTGGGGCAGACCCATGCAGTCCCTGCTGGCCCTGCCCATGCTGCCTCAGTCTCTGTGAGTTCATAGGTTCATTGGTCCTTCTGTGTTTAGAAGGCCTTACTTCCTTGACATCCTTCCTCCCTCTGGTCTTTATAGTCTCATCTGAAGGGTTCCTTGAGTCTTGAGGTAAAGGATTTGATAAGGATATAACATTTATCTTAAGTGTTGTTAGCAGGAAGATGGGCCCCATAATGTGCTCTGCTAGTGTGCATTCTGGGAGGGCTCCTGTGTGTTGCAGAAGAGCTCTTGTGCACTACAGAGATATTCTGTGGCAGACGTTCCTATTTTGCTAACAATTTGAGGATACAGAGCATCAAGACTCTCAGAGTAAGCATATGCTGGTTAATTCACTTTAAACATTCAGTAATAACTTCAGATACATAGTGAGGTGTTTGTAATTCTGACCTTTCTCAGTGATGCTATGCCCTGTAGAGTGAACGAATGTTCTGGAAAGCAAAAGGCTTGTTTTCTGTGATTACAGAGTCATGCTGGTAGCTATTTAACAGTTTCCCGCACCCTGTACTGGTTCTAAGCCTCATTCTGCTTTATTGCTATTTTGGCTGAAAATGATTAGGAACTGTTATTGTAAAATGTTGTAGGGCTGTATATGACTCAAGACTCTTGGTATGATGCCTGATCCTTTGTAATATTAAACAATCAGTGTACAGAAACAAAAAAGGGTGTCTGTGCAGTTTTGTTTGATATCAAAAGACTCTTTGGAAGACAAATTGAAGAAGCAATGCCACTTTTTCCTTTTTTTTTTTTATAATGTGACAAAGAGCTAATTCAGCATGTTTAACAGAAACTCACACAAGCACAACCCATTCAAACGGCCTTTATATTCAATGTAAGGAAAAAAGTGTCTTCAAATCCTATGAGCTCAGCTTCTCCTGGTTTCAACGGGAGTTATACATTCAGAGCCAAGGGCTAATTCTGGCCTATGTGTTTCCCCAATATATTCTCTTGGGTGATCATTTTAGCTTCAGCAAAGTGTCTCCTCGAGCTATTATAGCTAGTGTTTGAAATCTGAAAGCAATGCGAATAGGCCAAAATCTGAATCAATATTCTACACTACAAATAAAGACAAGGGAGACTTAGGCTCTAGATGCCCAGCGTTTGCTCCAGTTCCCTGGTAGGCAGGTCAAGGAAGTTTCACAGGGATTTAAAAATAAAAGGACCTCTAAAAGAAAACCACAGACGATAACAAAACTACTCTCTATCACTCGCTGAGAAATGCCTGGCTAGGTTCCCCATCTAAGCACTGGGATCAAGAAGAAAAATACCATTGTGTAGTGTGTCAAGTGAGCCCCGAAGAGCAGACAGACCTGAGATCGAGAGCTTCTTTATCCTCTGCAATGCCAAGTACCCAAACAGAGTCTTTATGGACTTTGGCTTGTGGATAGATTACTTACATTTTGGCAGTAGTTTATGTGGGTAGTGAGTGGTGTGAACACTCACTCAACATAAACCCTGTCTGTAAATTCGTGAGAGGGCATCTGGGCTCGATCTCAGTACTCCGAGGATCATTCATTCTTCTTGCCCCTTACTGTCTCTGACTATTGTAGCTTTTTAAACTGATGACTGGAAGGAAGCATGACATTAAAAGAACACCCAAAGCACACGTTTGATGGAAGCTCAGCTTAGCTGTAATGCTTTACTTCGCTATAACAACAACCTGAGGTGTCATAGTAGAAACTTAGGCTCAGCATGATCAGCATTTTTTAGCTTGAGGAAGTTTGTTCTCTCCTCTCACCCTGTGAGACCTGGGGCTCAAACTTAGCTCAGCAGGATTGGTGGCAAGAGCCTTTACCCTCTGGGTAATCCCACCAGCCCAACACTCAGTATTTTAAAAGGAGGAGTCTTTCTCAGCCAGTTCACTGACTGAAATGTCAAGAGAATTTTATTATGAGAAAAAAATTCACTTCTTAAGGTGTGTCCAAAACAAATGTAGCATTAATGAAAGTAAGCAATCAAAATAGAGAATTATGTTCCAGAGTCTGTTTTCCATGTGTTATTTCCAGAACTTGTAGATTTCACATTTTCCCTCAATGTGTTCCTAATATTAAGTACCAAACTCCAAACAAAGAACTTTTTGAAAAACTTTAAAAGGGACATCCATTGAAGAAAAACTAGGAAGTCTAAATTACAAGGTAATCACTCTTAAAACACACAACAGTTCTTATATATCTTTGACACACATGCATGTTCATGCACACAAGCACACATGTATACACATACACACACATACACAAGCGGATACACATATACAAAGGCACACAAGCACGTGCATACAGGAACTTTTAAGACTAACAGGAAGAGCACATAGCATTTGCACCGGAAATTAGAGAAGCCATGACAGTGTCAGCACATGCGTCCTTCATGGGTGAACGAGGGTTGCTGAGTCACTGCAAGATGTCAGAGCTTCCCACATTCCCAGTCTGTTTTCTTTATGTCCTTTCTCCTTTATGGGGACTATACATTTTCTGAATGTCATGGCTTTATCTTGAGATTTTAGTAACTTTACCCAGCAGGAGAATGTATATGAAGGTTCCTAACGATGTGAGCCATTTTTCATTCTAACTGACATCATGTGCCATGTTTTTAGCTTAAATGTAACCATTATAAAGGCTAAGAAAATATGTAAAAGCCCATTAGACATACTTGTTGCTATGTTAGAGAGAAAAGCATGTAAATAGAAGAAAATCAAATTACAAGATAGTACATGTCCAAAATAGTAAGAATTTAGTAATGAGTCCAGGTGTAACTATGTGTGGCAGAGATCGCTATTAAGATTTACATAAATGATAGAGGAGAAAGCACTGATGCACATGCGCAGTGTGTCTGTGGGTAGACGGCACTGATGCACATGCGCAGTGGGTGAGCAGGTAGAAATGACAGAAACAGGAAGTTCCCTGGCACTACTTAGGTCATGGCATCAATACAGACAAATGCGCTCCTCACAGGCAAAGGGAAATTAACCTGATTGATTAGTGCGGCAGGCAGGGCAGCGTGTGTTCAGGAACTAATGACTATGAGAAACATGGTTGAAAAGATGGTGCGGAGGAGTCTCTCTCTGGAAGATAAAATAGTAAACTACAGACTGCGGTGGCAAAGTATCTAAGCCCGTGATACTTTGATAAGCCCGTGATATGTTTCTGAGGAGGATCATGATTCTGAAAGATACATTTTTAACAAATATAACAGGTAGTCTATGTGCAAAAAAGAAGGCAAAAATAAGTTGAGAAAGGCACTGGGGAGGTTTGGGTATTGAGGCTGTAGGTGGCGAAGATCAGACTGACTTCTGGTCTGTGAAAGAATAATCTACAGAGTTCTATATCAGGAAATGCAAGATTTCCTGGCAGCCACAGAAATTCATTAATCTCAGCTGCTTGAAATCAAGTTCCCTAAGTTCCTTCTGTAGGGAATGCACATGGATCCCCACTGGTAATTAAAGAGATGAAATGGTTTCGGAGAGCAGTTCAAAAGAAGTGGAGAAGTGGAGAGAGAGCAGCAGATGTTGAGTCCAGTCCCTTCAGACGAAGGGAAAGTGGTGACCTTCTCTGAGCCGTAGCAGGTCTTTATCCCATGGTTTTGGAGACTAACAAGGCCTTGTCTTAGCTGGGACTTCTGTACCTCCTTCAGCCGTTGACTTATCATGGATGGGACATAATTCTTGGATCCTTAGACATTTGCTTGCCTTTGTTGATGACTTTGTGGCAACTTACGTGATGGCTGAAAACCATGTTCCCCGTTAACACCTTGGTTGGTTTGCTGCATATTTCCTTCCTATTTTCAAAGGGTTAGTGCCCAGCCCCAAGTCTCCAAAGCAATCACTATAAAACAATGGGGTTTTATCGAGCAGGTGCTATCACTTTTCTAAAACCCCAGTGAAGTTCAGGATATGTAGCCATCTGAGTGTCTTTCTGCTGGCATGCGTAATATTCTTTGTGGTTCCTCTACTGCCCCTCCCCCAACTTTTAATGCTTCGCACCGTTCCTGAATGTCTCTTTAAGTCAAGATGTTTAGACAACAGTGGAGCTGGCAGACTATGACATTATATGCTGTATTATTCATTGTTTGGTGACTAGACTTCATATCTGTGGTAAAAATAAACTTGATGCCTCTCAGCTTATTTCAATCCATTCAGTGCTTTCCGGAATTGTTTCCTGTAATAGCTGGGGTGGGGGTTCATTCATGAACTCTTACGAGATACTTTTAGGAGCAGGCTGAATGGAAATTTCAATTTGTAAGAAGTGCCACATTTGTCTTAGGAAACTCTGAACATTAAGAGTCACTTTTCTTTTCACATACGCACTTTTTCCACCTAATTCTTCCTTTTTCCTTGTTTTTTTTTTTTTTTTTTTTTGTTTTCCGGAGCTGGGGACCGAACCCAGGGCCTTGCGCTTGCTAGGCAAGCGCTCTACCACTGAGCTAAATCCCCAACCCTTCCACCTAATTCTTTGTTGGTCATTTTTATGTGAATAAACCTTATGTCGTCCCTTTCCTTGTAAAGATGGAGAAATCGATTTCCAGCCATACTGGTTCCAACTTTACTTCATAAATGTACCAGTAGGTGTTGCTCTGTTAGCGTTAATGTTGACTATGCACAAATTTAGCTGGTCACTTTGTGGTGAGAAGGTTCCTCAACAACCTCAGTCTGTACATGCTATCCTCAGACCAAACAATGGGACTGCACATGGGAGGATCGGACGGGCCATTTGCAGAGGAATCAGGCTTTGAGTAATAGGAGAATCTTTCACTTGCTGTGTCAGTGTCATAGGATTTGAAAGATGAGCGATCAAAAAAATTAAATGTCCTTCTGTTTGGTATAAGTTTCCAGGTACAAATAATATTTAAGACATTTATGCCAGACCCTATTCCCCCTCCAAAAAAACCCCAAAAACAACAATAACAACAACAACAACAACAAAAACACTCGAAAGGGCCTACATTCAATGTTTCACACAGTCCTTGTCCTCTTGTGTGTTTATGCTGGGGTGTGCTCATGGTCCCAGATGTGGCAGCAACAAATGACCTTCCCATGTCCTTGCTGTAGAACTGATACCTCTGCTGCTTATAGGGTGGAAACAGCAAGCATCACTACTTTGATTTTTACTTAAAATTCTTGAGAAAACTCCCTGAGATTTAGACCAGTGAAACACTTGTTGTTTCTATATTTAAAAATTAGAATATTATAGTTAAAGATATCACAATAATTTAACCACAGGCTATAACCCAGGGTTTCAGTGTGTGCTTTGACAGGGTGAACACAGCTTGTGAACTTTGGGCTGCTTTTACATCTGAAGTTTCATTAGTTGAGTAAACATGGAAAATTGAACTGTGAAAATACAAGCTACCAATGCATATTTTATCCATTTTTAATGGCTAAACACAGCACAGTTATGCACACTTCAAATTGAAGATAGTTGCTTTGGCCTGAACACAAGGTGTTCATAATGGGAACTGTATTCTGGTTCATAGTGCAGGGAAGGCACTGGCAAAAAGAGGAAGAGGTCCTAGCTTCCAAAGAAGAGAGACAATGGTAGCAGGAACAGGAAGGGCAATGTGAAGCTCTTGCAGCCTTGTTTGCACAGTTGCTACGATTCAGTAACACAAGATGAGCCTTTGACATCTATGAACAGATTGCATGAGCCAGAATGTATATTATTTTACAAATTACTCAATGAACATTTTAAAATAATCCTTAATAAAGCAATGAAATACTTCTGTTGTGGAAATCTCGTAGCATTTTCTAAGTAGCAAAACAATAAAAATAGAGTTTCGAGCTAAGTAAATAAACCCGATCATCTTTTTACATCATCTTACAATGGATTACATTGGTTTTTATAGCCATGTGATTTGTGATCTGTGATCTTTCCTTAGTTTCCTATCTACACCCCTGGTTTCCCTTCTCTCCAGGTGTCCATGGCTCTGTATTTCTCAGTGGTGACATTTGTGGGCAATGTCAGCTTATGCTGGATAGTAGAAGATTTTTAGAAGGTGAAGGAAAAGCACCAGGCAAGCTCTCTCCCTGTAGGGTCTCATTACTGAAATGTGCTGAAGTCATGGGTGGTGAGTTGAAAATGTGGGTCTGTAGATTGGTTGGTAAACAGTTCAATGTTTGTCGTAACTGGAGATGTAACAGTCTTCTCATTCCTGGAACCATCCTGTGGAAGCTCACTTTAATTCAGCTAAATGGGGCTTGATACAGATTTTATTCCCCTGGAATTTGGTTTCTTCCCCTCTGGCAAATTCTTAATCAGAATTTCCTACTATCTAGTAACTAAATTAAAAATCGGTAAGTTGTAGGCAGCTTCACGTATTGCAATGACACATCCATGAGCATAGGGGTTACATGGGACATTTTATATAATGGGTATTCTAATATATTAATAACAGTTAAAGTTTTTTATAGTGGAATATTTTTAGATATAGCAACACAGCATAAAGGAACAGCATTTCTGAAGAAAAGAGTTAAAGACAGATCCTTTTTGCTCTCTCAAGAAAGAGTTGATTTAAAAAGGAGTTAGGTGCAAAATACTAACTAGGCAATAAATAATCAAATTTATAAGCTGGAAGCTTGATGTGCACCCAGTGCTTTTTTGAGCTTCTCACAAACCTTATTTCATTTAATCTTTCCAGCAAAGTAATGAGGCAGGCTTGCTTATCCTCACTTCCTGCATATCAGAGATCCAAGAGTCAGCTAGGTCAACTATGTCGCTCAGCCTTACCCACCAGTATGCTTGTCAGCTGAGCTGCTCTGACGCCAGGGCTGTGCAGTGTAGAGCTGGTATGGATTTATGAGTGTAGTTTTTATTAATTTCATTTGTTAAGTGTTCATCTGAAACTATGAGCAAAATGAGGTGATATCATAGAGTTTACGTCAGGCTGCTTGGCCCAGAGGCATTTGCAATGCAAATTTCAGTGTCAATACATGAATATGGAGAATAGTGTAAAAAAAATTCAAGAGCAGATTAAATAAGAACAATGGGGGGGTGGTGGATTCCTGAAGGACAGTAAATTATATTCTGTGCAGAAGAGTGTGAAAATATTGTTATAAAAAATAAATCCCTGTTACAAAAAGCCGGGATACTATACCACCTAAATATCTTACAACAGCAGGCTCCCACTGGTATCTTCTAGAGCACGTTCCTGAAATACAGATGCCTAGAAGTCATTGGACTAGTTGTATATATTCTTTGCTACACGCATTTCTTTCAAGTTCTGCAAGGAATTTTGTGGCACCACAGGTGTGGGGCACGGCACATGGAAGTTGTGTTGGCAATGCTGGAGCTGGGGCCAAATAAGAAATGAGCTTGAGTGGTCACTCTGCATCCATAAAAGATGGCCAGGTTCTGCCGTAGGACTTAACAGGGAATGTGAGCATAAGAGTTTCCCAACGAGACTTTAATTCTGCTAACAAGAAGTGTGATCATTTATAAGTTACTTACCACAATGGAACATAGAAGTTGAATAAAATCTAGTCTCAACTATTTTGAGACTCATAAACATAGGAGGTATAACAAGAGCTATATGAATCCACATCTTCGTCAAAGAGCCAAAAGAACAGTTAAAATACTAATATACAGAATCATGAATCATGCTACTCTAAACTAAGAATAGCTAATGACTTCAAGTGGCGATGGTACTTTTACCAGAAGTAAAATGAAATTATTGATGGAAAAGCAATGATATTTGATAGGCCTGAGCAGAAAGTGAACGAGAGCCTAGTGGTGGAGAGGAGGAGGGAGGTAGGGATGGAGCAACCACTGGGAAGGTGTAGGCTAGAGTGTGTGGATGTTCACTGTTGACTTGTGACCCTCTGCCATCCTGTCTCCAAGCCATTTTCAGGAAAACTTAATTCCACTATGATAATGCCTACTTGAACATGTGGATTCCAGCACGTTTTAGTTCTATTGGCATTCTGCACACGGCTAGTTGTATTTTAAATAGTGAGTTTTCTGAGGAAAGTCCCATTTAAGTGATGATTAATGCAAGGCAGATACAAGTGTATGAAGTGCAAAGTAGCTTGGCTTGTCTGCAGCATAGTTTAATTTTTTTTAAAGTTCAAATCATTAAACATGAAAGTATAACATCGAGCCTAGGTATGCCAAACTTACCGCTCTAGTTCAGCCTTCCCATAAGCCCATGGGGCAAACATTGCTATTTCTGTTGTAGATAGGGAATCCAGGCTTACACTGACTATGGCACTTGATTAAAGTCACACAGCCAGTTGTTCAACTCTGAAGTCTCATCCTTAACTGATTCCTGGCACAGCAGTGGCTCTTCTGTGCTTTGCAAATGACAGAGTCCCCTGAAGGCCCAGCCTGACAGTGTTAGGAAGGAAAGCCAAGTGTGCCCAGAGTCATATATTTTTAACGGGTACCTGGTGATGTTAACAAGAAGCTAGTATTGACAAATGTTGCTCTGGATTGCGGGGAGCCCTGACTGCCAATGCTGCTTTATTTTGGTACCAGTTCAGATGTGACAGGAATATAATGATGGCGGCGCTTTATGGTTCTGAGACAAATATGCATTTGCCGTCTTACTAGACTGGATGGATTGGAGAAACGAGGATCATGAAGTCTGTGTCTTGAGGCTGGGAGAAAGTTGGTAAAGAGCTTTGCCACATGAGCATGAAGACCTGAGCTCGACGCCAAGAACCCATCAAAGCTGGTCATGGTGCTGCCTGCCTGGTGACCCAGTGCTGCTGAGGCGCATACAGACCCTAGCTCTCCTAAGCTGTCGCTAGCCCAACTTCAGTTCCATGCCAAGTGAGATTCAGGCTCAAAACCAAAGTAGACTGAACCTAACGGATGAAGCCTCAGGGTGAAGTGATGCCTGATCTTGGTTGTCAACTTGAGAGGATATGCAACCAACCAAAAGGCAGCCTCTGGCCACTCCAGAGATCAGTTTTCTTGATCAGATTATTAGAAGTAGGAAAATTCATCCTGAATGTGAGCTACACCGTTTAGTGTCAGCCAAGATGAAGCAGATGAGAGAAGACTTTCCTTTCTCCTTTCCTTCTTTCCTCCCTTCCTCCCCTCACTCCCTCCACTCCCTCCTTCGATCTGTCCTTCTTTCCCTTCTATTCTAAAGTTTGGCTGTCCGTTTTCACTTAAGTTGATAAATTCATGCTCTATATTGCTGCCATTTCTTTGCCGATAATAGAATTGGATTCTTCTCCTTACAATGTAGACTGAAGACCAGTGATTCTCCAGGAATTTTCCAGGCCTTTAGTACTGGGACTTCTGAGGAAGCCAGAACTCTCTAGAGAACGCCAACACAGTTGACTTCTGGCTTCTATAGATTCGTGCACAAATGTCCTTATTTAACTGCACCCCTCCCCCATTACCAACTAAGAAAGTTGTATCTTTCCTTATTTGGTATTATGCACATCCAGTTAGAAAACCAGAACGGTCATAGAAGCTTTGCTTCAATGGAAGTTGGAAGTACTATTTGGCCATCTACAGAATCCCCAGCCTCCTACTGACCTCAGAAACAAGAACCGCCATTTCCTTCAAGCTCAGTTTTTCTTTGCCACTCTGACAAGCCAAGTTTTTGCATCAGGCCTGAGTCTTCCAGAGGGTTTTTCCCTCTTAGGTCTCCTCAGCTTTTCTGATGTGTGCTCTCATATTGTCTTCCTTGCTGAATCACTTTCATGTTGCTAATTTGTTTACTGCAAACGTTAGGAGGTAAAAACTAATACTCACAGGATACATTAGCTACTGTTTCTCATCATGATAAAAAAACACTCAATGAGAAATAGTTTAAGGAAGAAGGGTTTAGTGTGGCTTACAACTCAATAAATACATTCCACCATGATGTGGAAGACATGGTGGCAGAGACTGGAGGTCAGCTTTTTACCTTGCATCCCAGGAAGCAGAGAGTAGTAAGTGCGGGTGCTCAGCTGTCTTTCTTCTTTTTGTTCAGTCTAGGACCTCAGCCCATAGAATGATTTCACCTGTAGCCAAGGCAGGTCTTCCCATCTCAACTCTTTCATGCATACCCAGAGTCTTGCCTTCTAGATGATTCTAGAGTCTGCCAATTTGCCAGTCAATGTCAACTGTCACAAGTTGACCCATTGTCAACTTGATGTTCAAACATATCATGATTTCATACTTTTAATCTCTGTAGGTTTATGGCCATTTTATAACCCACAATTCATTCAGTTTAACTTCATGATGTCTCTTATTCTCCAACAATTCCAATTCCTTTTAGATGTATGTTATCTAGAATTATTTATTTCTACATGTTAATTTTAAATCTTTCAGATCAGTAATTATTTATATTATTTCTGACATCTGACTTTCTGACATCAGTATATATGCTGGATATGCAGTGGGCAATGTCTAAGTATCTTTGGCTTCACTGAACCCAGGAAATCAAGAAGAAGAAAGATACATGTACTTCTCTGATAGGAGAAGCATGGTATTTGTAAAGTGACAGAAACTTTAGAAAAGACAGAGCTATTGGGAAAGAAAGAAAGCGGGTGAATGTAGTGGTTATTGTTTCATTCCTTTTTATTTGCAGGTGGTTGTTGAATATGCTTTCTAGATTTATAATTTTTCTTATTTTAGTTCTCTTTTTATAATTTCTTTTATTTTTTGAGATTAATATAAATACAACATTTTCTTCTTCCCATACCCTTCCTTGTTCTTCTTCAGATTCCTGGCCTCTTTCTTATTAATTTTTATTACATGTATGTATGTATGTATATAAATCTATATTCCTAAAATAACCTGCTCAGTTCATGTAGTGGTCCTTGTATGCATGTTTTCAGAGATGACCACTTGGTATTGGATGAGCACTGAGTGTGCTCTTCCTGGGGAGGATACTCTCTCCCACTCAACATTGCTTACTTGCCTATAGTTCTTTGTGTGGGGTTTAGGCCACATGAATGAGCTTTCCCTGTCCACTTTGGCAGGTCTATTAATATTGTCCTTGTCCAGCTCATGTTTGGACATCATATTGGTAAACCTTTTTATATGTAGCTTTTGACATTGCTAGGAGAGTCTTCAGGACTGACGATAATACTTATCTCACGTTGCCAGCCTCCATGGTAGATGTGGGGCAGTCATGGACCTGAGCCATCAGCAGCTGAATTTGGGGTGAAACTTAAGAAGTGGCAACAGAAAGAAACTGCACAGTGAGTAGCTACTTCCTGGAGCAGTTTGTCTTAGATACAAATGGCTTTTGAGGGCAGCAATTTCTGATGCCCTCTGCTGAATGTCCAGGCAGTGTATGTGGTTCTGTGCTGAGGAGTGTGTCAACTTGGTATCAGTATTACTCCTAAGTGGCCACGAAATATGACCTGTAAGTAGTCTCAGAGACGTAGACATGCTTTTCTGTCTCTTCACATCAGAGAACCCAGAATGACGAAGGAAATCAGAAAAAAAGTTGTGAGAACTGAAGCAGAAAAAGATGAAAGTAATGTTTGGAGTTTCTGAAATGGATAAGAAATAGTTCAAGAACTAAAAATAGAATCTGAAATAGAACAATATACAGTTGGCTTATCGTGAACCACAGCAAGCTAGAAGAAAATTCTAGTGGTCCATTTTAGTGTAACAGAAATGGAAGGATCCAGGAATACTTTACTGATTTTGCTCTGGGGTGATGGTGCAGAAAGGTTACACTGAAGGACTCTGTCTAACAAAGCAAGGTTGGGAAGTAAGGAGCCAGAAAACAAAGAAAACTTTGTTGCTGAGATTTATATCTCTTTAGGTATCATATAGCCTAGACTGGCCTCAGACTTTCTATGTTGTCAAGGATGACCCTGAACTCCTGCCTCCATCTCCAAAATGCTGGCATCATTGGTGAGCACTGCCAGTACTGATATGTCATGTTACGTTATTCCTTCATATTTTGCTTACCCACCCTTCTCTGCACAGAAAGAAATCATCCACAGAAAGAAGGTAAATGACTTTCCCTTTCAAGACTGAATTATACTGAATTAAAGAAGCTACAAAATTATAATAGTGATATTATAGATTAGATTGGAAATTATGCTTTCATTATTGTTCAGAATTGTTGATTAATATCATGGAGAGAAGAACATTTGTGTATAGACTTGGGAATAGATCAGAAGAACATTCAAGATGGTTATGAGAATAAAAGTACACACAAGGAAAATAAATTTATTTTAATTCTGGACATGTTAGAATTTGACAGGCAGTGCATAAATAAGGAACAACATGACTTTGAAACTGAAATCAGTATGAAAGTTCATGTACAAACATGGATGAGTATCATTCTATCCAAGACGGTCTTTGAAGCTGAGAGAGCTAATGTTATTTCAAAATGAGAACGCACACAGAGAGAACACCTGGTATTGATTGTTGAAGAAAACCTTTATCAAGGAGTACTGAGAGCCAATGTTAACCTAGTAAATGAACAGAATATTCAGAGCAATAGGATGGGGAAGCATAATGATGTGTTTCCATGGAAATCAAGAGAAAGTCAAGGAGATTCTTTAAAACAATCTGATATTACAGAGCTGTGGGGAACCTGTAAGTGCTATGCTTTGTATCCTGATCTGTATATTTCATGCTGCATGGGAGTGGGGCAATAACTGTCCAATATCTGCGTAAGTCATGCATGAATACAAGTATTAACAGAGCAGTTATCTCCCCAGTGAAATTTTAGTAGATTTGGAGGGAGCTCATGCACACTCTAGGGACTTATGAAGAGGTTAAAATAGAGGAATACCAACAGTTGACCTAGCCTATGAATTTTGGGTAGAGAAAGAGTATAATACACACTTGTCAGAGAGGTAGAAAAGCCCACTGAATGAGCTCCTTGAGTGACAGTGGGTTCAGGGGAGAGAGACCAGTGAGTAGAGTAGATTTTGAAATATCAATTAGATAAGAAAAATGAATGTATCAAATGACTCCTTACCTGGAGAATTATAAAAACAAACATGTATATTTTAACATGGTGTTATGAAAAATATTTTAGGTATAACCTACTTCAAGTCATAGTAATATGAAGACTCTTAGACTGTAGGATCTTGAAATTACAATAGCCTTTCCTTCCCATCTTGTTGAATAGGTTCCAGATAAGTTTTATTTTCCAGATAAGTTTAGTTCAGAAGTTGGAAAAATGTGGAAGAGCCTAAAGTTGTTTTTCCTTTGTTTAGCAAGGAGGGCTTTATAGTCATGTTTTACTTAACGATGGAGATGGATCTTAAGACGTATTCAGCGGGACAATTTCATCATTCTGAAGAGTCAGAGAGGACATGTGTGGTGGCCTTGCACCTATTTGGCTTGTATGACACAGCCACTGTTGAATGTGAAGTTTGTTGTTGGTCATTGTGTTGTGAGCATTTGCGACTATATATAAGATCAAGTGCATACTGACTAGAGTCAACTTCTTGGTGTCCCATTTGTGTTTGTTAGTTAAGGTACAAGTAGCTTCATATCAAAAGAGAGGTTAATCTCTAGTATGTTAAGGATGATGGTTTAAGTCTCTCACGAGAGGCCATGTATACATGTACATCATCCAAGCTTGTCAGGAGTCATGTTTATTACCCAAGGCTGTTCTAGAAAAACTACTGCAGAGTCAAGAACAGCCAGACAGAGATCACAAGGCAGACCATTTCCATAAAGGTGTCTTGGAAGATATATGTTATTTATTCCTATATCTTGCAGCTTATACTATACTTATACTATGCTGAGCCACAAAGCTGTCTGAGAGATACGTGCCAGAGTCCAGTCCCCGTTCTTGAGGTTCTTCTTCTTTTTGTTGGTGACTTCGGGTAAATATCATCACGGTACAAAGCATTAGTAGGTGTTCAGATGGGCTAACTAAGGCAACAAAACAGACAAGCAAAATGAATCCTTAATGAAACATCACAACATATTGAATAAATATGAGGGAGATTAAATACAAATTTACAACGGCATCTATTTAAATTGACAATTCTATTTGGGTGCCTGCTTGAGTTCCAACCATGCAGCATTTTCAGCCACCGCATGCCTCTTTTCTCTGGGCAATTAAAATTATTCGGCATCAGAATCCTAGCTTGGGGGCCAGAAAAGGGAATCTAAGAAGCATTCACTAGCAGTGTGATTCAGAACCACTGCTTTTCCCTTTGGTCTATTCATGCATATTTCAGTTGGCATTAATGTAAAGTACCAGGCAGGCTCTCTTCTACATGAAATCATTGTTTTCTACTTGGCAGCCATCCTGGCACTACATTCTAAATGGTCATTCTGGGATAGCAAATCAGCAATCCTCTGCCGATGGGCCTAACAAAGAGGAGATTGCTGGAGGCAGGTGTTGTTGGGAAGCCTAATCTTGTTGGCATTAAGTGACAATTCATATTTGCTGCACGGGCAGTAAATTGCACTGTTTAAAACAGGAAATCTGAGTTAAAAGCTGTGTATAGCCATTATACTGTGGCCAGCACTCCAGGCTCTTTTAATTAGGTCATTTGGAAAGAGATGACCTTTTAGTTTCTGGGCCTCTTTGCTGGGGACACATGTTTCTAATTATCATTTGTATTTTGCTTTGCTAGAGTTGTTGACAAGCTGAGTGCATGTGTGTGTGTGTGTGTGTGTGTGTGTGTGTGTGTGTGTGTGTGTATGTGTGTACTTGTGTACACAGTTCATGAGATTAGTGGTATTTTTGTCTTCTACTTTTCTACATAAGGAAGATGAAAACATTGTGTACAGTAATTTTACTATCAGAACAGCCAAAAGCCATATGTAATTTAAGAGAAGAACACTCTGAGGGGGTATATCTCATGTCCCTGGTGTTTTAAGAAAACTTCATACTAACTTTGTTTGAAGTCTCTACTTCAGTTTGGAGCTGGCGACCATACATATAAGATGTGAGAGAGAAAGGAGTTCAACTCTATGTTATTACGAGAAAAATAGCTGCTGGTCATGTTTGAAATTCTGTCTATGATCCAAACCAAAATTCGCACAATGCTACTTTGAGGCTCAGTTGTCTTGCACACTGCTTTTGCAACATGAACACATGCAAACAAGTACTGTCTCTCAGTGACCACTAGTTACAAAATAACTAAAGCAATAAGGTCCATCCCTACTATCTGGGGTTTGAAAATATCTTCTGTATTTTAGGGTACTGTCACCCAAGCAGTAAAGCCACTTGTACAGTTAGTCTCCCCCTGCTGATAGCCCTTCTTTTTGTGGGGAAAGTTTCTGAATCCTATCAGGTCTTCTGAGACCATAAAGCCATAAACTTGGCAAGCCTCTGAGAAGGCAGTTCGCTCAGTCTGCCTCCCGGCATCTCATAGCTTAAACTCTCCTGGATTCTAATGGTCTACGTTTAAGAATCTTGCACCAGGGAAAGTTGACAAGGAAGGATGGCAGTATCTAAATGTTTAATATATAAATTACTCTGGCAGGTTGAAGAAAATGTGTGGAAGATGACTTGAAGTTTATTATAAAATTGCTAATAATTTATTCAACTCAATTCTCCCTTAGACGTTCTTTGGTGGGTAATGATAGCTCTCTAACAAAGTAGTTCTAAGTCTGGAAAAGGGCTGGCAGTCATTACATGACAGAGGTTGGCCACAGGCCAAAGTACCCTGAGGCAGGGTTCTCGGCAGTGGAGCTTGGGACAGTGCCAGGGGAAGCTATCACCCAGTGAAGTGCTTCTTGATTTGGTCAGTGTCTGAAGCTGACTATTTTCCCCTCTTGTTGAGGTCATCTTTCTCTGTACTCCTATTCTCAGCTGGCAGCTGTTTCACTGAGATGTTAACCAGTAAAGAGAGGATTAAGTGTGACTGACAAAAAAAGAAGCCATGTAAAGAGATACTAGGGTTGAGCCAGAGTCTAGCAAATGTGTCCTCTTGTCAATTAAATAGCTTCACACAAGCCCATTATGAGGGTCTAAAAGAACATACATGGCAGACCTTTAAAAGTATCAAGGGATTGTCATTGTGCAAAGCATGGTCTACTGTGTTCTGAAATCTGTCCTGCTTCCGATAGGGCAGAGATGGGGTCAGGATGCTAGAGAAGGTTCCTTCTTGAGAGTCAGACACTCATACTCTGAGAGGATTAGTTTAAAAACTTCCCCACCGTCTTGCAGAACTCTCCTCTGACTATGAGGTCTTCCAGATGGTTTTTGCTTTTCTCTTTTCTCTCTGCTTTACTAACTCAGTGTGCCTCAGAGTTCTGGCCCCTCTTCCTGAGTCCCTTGGCAGTCTCACTTTATCTACATGGTCTCTAGTGAAATTTCTGACTACAGAATCCACAACTGCCTAAACTTAGCAAACACAAGGCTGTACTTTGTAAAACTTTGGAGGCTTGAAAGTATTATAAGAGAATAATTGGAAGAAAGCAAACTTCAACCTGATCAGAGTCCCACCAACCTTGACCATCTGTGATGCTCATTGCAGAGATCCTAATTTTATCTGTTGCTACTTAGCTCCTTGCCCACTGAGACATTTCTGGGGATCATCTTCAGAAAGGAATTTCTTCCAATCAGTCCTTCGAAATCTAGGCCACTTCTTGCTGCCCTCCTTATTTTTCCCTTTCTTTCTTTCTTTCTTTCTTTCTTTCTTTCTTTCTTTCTTTCTTTCTTTCTTTCTTTCTTTCCTTTCTTCCTTCCTTCCTTCCTTTCTTCCTTTCCTTTCCTTTCTTTTTCCCTCCCTCCCTCCCTCTCTCCCTCTTCTTTTCCTTTTCTTCTTCTTTCTTTTTCTTTCAAGACAGAGTCTCACTACATAGCTCTGGCCATCCTGGAATTTGCTCTATAGATCAGGCTGGCTTTGAACTCACAGAGATGAGATTTGCCAACTGCTGTCTCCTAGGTTGAGGGATTAAATGTATGTTCAGCTTCCTTTCTAATTTCTTACACCATTAAATAAATTGAATAAAAAATTTAACATGATTCTAGTCTCTACAGAGATGCTGTTGTATGCAAATTGTCATTAGCTCTTGAATTGGAAATTAATTATTTAGGAATAAGGCTTTGGCTTTCATGAATAAGCTCCCCTACCACAAGTCAGTAAGGAGAGAAGTGGTAAATAAGAAGCAACCCTAAAATTATATACCACATTTACTCTCAGAACAGGTTTTCCTCAAACTTGATACAATGGACTTTTTGAAACTAGTAAGTCTTTGTTGTGTTATATAGTTCTGCTCATTATTTAGCAGTATCCTGGTAACAAATCTACTCGCGCCATGACCAACTAAAGGTCTTCATAGTTGTCCGAATGTCCTTGGGCTGTAGACTCATCTTTGCTGAATTGTTAGTGAGCAAGAGGAACAAGCACAAAGTGGAAAGCACTCCCGAAGTGCCATTCGCTTCTATGTGGATGACTATCTGAGCTGGACATTAAGTGCAGTGTTAGCACTGAACATGAAGACCATTGAAGACTGTGTGTGTGTGTGTGTGTGTGTGTACATGTGTGCATATACGTGAGTGTATGTGTTTGCATGTGAGAGAGAATATGTGGGTGTCTTGTGCGAGGCTATGTGTGTTTTTATATGTTTGAGAGGATATATGGGTGTCTTGTGAGTGTGAGGGTATATGTGTTTGTATGTGTGTGTGTGTACATGTTCTATGTGTGAGTGTGTGTATGTTTGTGTCTGTCTGTGTGCATATATGTGTGCTTTAGCCTATCTGGAGAATTCATGGAATAAATCAGTGAAATGGTTTCTTAAATCTTAACAATATTATCTAATACAGAAAAACACCCACAAAGAATGCCAGCAATCTGCTAAATCATTTAGATATGGATAAAATGATGTCATTACTTTCAAAGTGCTTTTTACTGTGTCCTTTTATTTATGTTGAGTACGTTGTTATGATATGTGTGTGTACCATTTCAAGATCCCAGTCCCTGTGTGTGTTAAGTATGCTTGGGCTATGTAGCCCTTATTGTGATATAGTTTGTTAAGAGGAAATAGCAGCCAATGTCAGAAGGTTGGGGGAGGGACATAACAGCAGTTAGGAATCTGTGCCACACATGCCACTTGCAGTTGCATTTGCTGACCATGTTCTCTTTAAGTAGAATGTAACCTGTCACTCAGTAATCTGGTGAATGAGTTCATGGTAAGATAGTCTATAGACGTAAATTTTATCTTCATTTTCCTATGATTTTTAAAGGTAAGTGGCTCTGGAGGTGTTTCTTATGAGGAGGGGGTTTATACAAAGGTGATTGTTTATTCTTTGATTTGTATCTGTTTCCTGCTGTCTGTGTACATTTGACCAAACTAAATATCCAACACTCGTGGCAGACCCCCTGATATAGTTATTCGATGCTGCAGGGCAGTCAAGCTATATATTGGAAGGGAGACCCACAAAACAATTGCTCTCGGACTTCCTGGATGGGGGTTAACATTGAGTGTAAGTTGCTGTGGGAGACTTTGGGGCTTAGTGTCGGCTATGGAGACTAGGCGGGATTGAAATGGATTGAGGGAAACATTTCTATAGCACAGACTTTGGGCACACCATGTTACAAGCACGTGAGCAGCTTGGAGACAGAAATAGTTCAAGAAGCTCCTAGAGACTCTTGACTCTGGGGAGGAGTAGTTGGGGACAAACTCAACAGGTAAGGGTGGGCACTAGCCTGGGGCCTTCAGCCTTGGAGTAGTCTGTTTATGGTTGAAATAAAAGAATTTCCCAAGAAATTCTTTTTTTTTTTTGATCACTGTCCTAAAATCAAATTTCTCTTAAAGGACATTGTAGGAAACATTGTTTTCTGTTAGGATAACAACGAAACAAAAATGCAGTTCTGGGAGCTTTGTTCTCACATCAGATGAGCAGGCCTAGAGCAAGAGGCACCTTGTTTTTTGTGAGTGATGTGCACAGAAAATGAGCTAAGAGGAAACTGAGCATTGGGCATTATGTGACACAGAATCCACAGGGCTCTGACATCTACCAGTGTCGTGTGTCAACGAAGACTACATCAGAAACTGGCCATGCTTAAAAATCTTAGAAATCACATATTGACTTTCATGTTATTGATCTGAAATTATCATAAGCTGTTTTTATACATATAAAGAATGTTGGCGAGGGTGCTTCTAGAATTTCAGATTATGCTATCTTAAGTTCATATAATTAGCTCTGGAAGACTGAGAGTGAGGGTGGGTTATGATTTTTATGTTCTTTAAAAAAATCTGGTTGCTTTTCATCTGCTTTGCATTCTCCAACTTGAAAAATTGGGTTCATAACATTCCAAAGAGTCTGAAAAGACCAAGTCTCAGTTTTAAAAAGAAAACATAATTGTGACTTTTAAAATTTACTTGGATAATTGTTTGTAGGAATGAATTGGCAGGATCCTGAGTGTAGAAGTTGCTACAGACCCCAACTTGTCCCACACGATGTACTAAGAGGTAATTTTTTAAATTTAATTTTTTTTTACTTATTCAATTTACATCCTGATCACTGCCTCACTCCCAGTCAGCCCCTGCCACAACCTTTCCCCCATACCCCTTACCCTTCTCTTCTGAGAGGGTGGGAACCCCATGGGACTCCAAGTCTTTTCCAGGCTAAGTGCTTCTTCTCCCGTTGAGACCAGACAAGGCAGCCCAGCCAGGAGAACATATCCTAGGGACAGGCATCAGCTTTTGGGATACTCCTGTTCCAGTTGTACAGGATCCACATGAAGACCAAGCTGAATGTCTGCTATATATGACCAAGAGGGCTTAGTTTCAGTCCGTGTATGCTTTTTGCTCGGTCATTCAGTCTCTGAGAGCCCCAAAAGTACAAGTCACTTGATTCTGTTGGTTTTCCTGTGGAGTTCCTGTTTGGGACCCACAATTCTTCCTTCTACTTTTCCATAAGACTCCCCAAGCTCCATCGACTGTTTAGCTGGGTGTCTGCATCTGTCTGAGTCAGCTACTAGGTGGAGCCTTTCGGAGTACAGCCATAATACACTCCTGTCTGAACGCACAGAAGAGTATCATTGACAGTGTCAGGGATTGGTGCTTGCCCATGGGATGGGTCTCAAGTTGGGTCTGTTGCTGGTTGGTCATTCCCTCAGTCTCTGCTCCATTCCCTGTGCCTGCACTTCTTGTAGACAGGACACATTTTGAGTTGTAAGTTCTGTAGGTAGGGTTGGTATTTCTATTGCTCAACTGGGGTTCCTGTATGTTTTAGTAGTTATTGGATAACTAATTGGTGTTGTTCTTGGAGGAAGTCTATTTTTTTCTTTTTCCATTTTTCCTGTTCCTTCATTGCATATGGGTGTATGTTTGTATGTGTGTGGTTTCTGCCTCATGATCCTTATTCAGGCAATTTTCAGACAGACATGTCAGGTTTTATTATGTTTCTAGGCGATATAATCTTACAAAAAAACACCAAACAAACAAACAACTTCCCTGATCTTCTGGGTCCCTTATCTGGCGAAGATATTTTGTAGGTTTATCTAGCTCCTTTAACTGGGTTCTACAAATCTGCATTTTGATTCTTTGTGGTTGTTTATTGCAAAGAGAAGTGTCCTTGACGAAGGATGAGACCAACGTTTATCTGTGAATATAAGACAAGTATTTAGCAGTGATTATGCTGGTTTAGTAAGTGCTGATGGTAGCCTCTCCTCCAGATCCCTGGCTTCACTAGCCCTGGGTAGTTGGCCATATTCCAGTACCCGGCATGAGTCCCTCAAAAGGCTCCTTGTTCCTGTCAGAAAGTGAAGTGTCACCTGATTGCTGGGAGTGCCTTCACAATTGAAATTTTGCACAGAACCTATCACTACTCTGTGCTGCCCTTTACTATCTCAAACACTAGGTCACTCTACAAGCTGTATACAAAAGAGTGTTTGTGGCTGAGGATTGCTTTACTAAACCACACTCTGCTCATGCCTCCCTGAGGTTTTTTCCATGAACTGCCTTGACTAGAGTTCTGGGCTTTGTAGAATAGTTTTTCATACAGCAGGCATAACACAACCATCCTCTACGGATGGTCTCAGCTAAGCTTGGCTGCTTTACCCTCATGTTCTTAGGATTCATCACACGGGGCCACCCCACTTGTATTATTTCTAATGTTGTTTCAGGAAGAAGACAAGACAGCTTTGCAGGAAGGCGGACCCTGAAGACACAGCCATTTCCGAGTATGTCTCTGGTTGACCTAGTATCCTTCTCCCGTGTCTTGAGACTCTGACTTTTGATTATACTCAAGCCAAATTTTATGCCAGTTCTGTGCTTCTTTTGATCTGCATAATGTCAGCTGACCACTGAGGAAGATTTTCTGAGCTGGGTCAGCAGCTAAAAGTCACTTGTTGCCGTGTCTAATGATCTAAGTTCAATCCCTGGCATTTGCATGGTAAAAGGAGGGAACCAACTTTGACATGATATTTTCTAGTGTCCACATTTATGCTATGGCATGTAGACACACACACACACACACACACACACACACACACACACACACACACACACACACACACACACCCCAACTGTGAAAAATAGAATTTTTGGACAAAGTTCTTCCTTTGAAACTTTTCAAGTATGTTGATAAGAGTGTAGAAGTAACATTATTTGATTGTATCATCAAAAAAAAAAAACCTTTAAAAAGAATCCTCTAAGTTTGAGATCTGTTTTGAAAACAAGGCATGCACCAAATGGTTCTCTTGGATCCAGTCTCTTTACCATTCATTCCTGCAGTAGGCCCTAGCAGTAAATATAAAACATTCTGTCTGCCCTTGAGAAACTCAAAATCAATTTGTGGAGTCAGTATTACAAATATAACACTGAGACGAAAACAGGTAGGTATATAATAGAGTGCTAATTTGGCAGAAGATACTGCATGCATTTTTAAGTGAACAGAAAGTAGAGGGACCGGTGAGAGTCATCTGAAGTGGTTTTCCAGGGAAGAGGAGAAGGCTGACCTAGGACAAAAATGATTTTAGGCACCAAGATAACAAAATGCATCCGTACACTGGCTCTAGTGCACCAGTGTTTACTCCACCTTGACCTTCCCAGTGTTCTTCCCTTATCCTGTATAACTTAAGCTCTGTGTATTGTGCTGCTCTGAAATATGTGAATATGGGTTCTGATGTCCATCAGCCATGCAAATCTGAGAGCCAATGAGGAATTCTGCTCCCAGTTCCCTTTGAGGCCAGGAGGGAGCTAATGGCTTTCCTCCCAGGGAATGAAAACTCTGGCAGGGGCTGAGCAGTCTGGAGGGCTGAGATGACGAAGACAAGCCTTCTGGAGGGGCTTCTAAGGCGCTTGTGCCTTTGAAGTGAAGACAAGTACCTCACGTGGAGCCATCCTAAGAGTTGATGGGCCCAGGCATAAAACCCTCCTAGTTGTCACAATGAACAGCCTCTAAGGTTTCTGCTTGGACAGTTGAAGTCTGGGGAGCAATCTCATGGAGTCATCAAGTCTGTTAGAGCAGTTACCACCTACTGAGTCCCCCTCCTGGTGCTCTGTGGAGTGACTTGGCTCTGATTAGACTGGAGTTGCCTCCTCTCTTCTAAGAGGATGTGTTCCTCCCTGCTCAAAACCAACATCAGAATATTTGTTTGAAAATGAATTCTGAGACTCTGGTTCTAGTTATAAATTTCCATAGGGAACAATAGAGCTATAGTACATTTCTAATTTAAAACTTTGCATTGTTGATGAAATTTTGAAAATAACAGGACTAGGCAACCCAAACATCTGTTACTTTAATTCCTTCCTCCCTTAACTTACACCAAACTTGTGGCACTGGTTTTGGAATGTGGGCCCTGTCTCTGATCAGTATTTTGGAGAATGTTGAAACATACAAGAAAATAGAGATAAGATTCTGTGCTTAAAATTTATAATGCTTTGCAGATTGCACTGTGGCTTTCTGAAACAAGGAAATGTCATGGTGGGTTTTAATGCAGCTTACAAGCACAGCATAGCTCTTTGATGCAGGATATTTAAATTAACGTTAGTCACAACAGAGAGCTCAAGTTTAAAATTTAGCCCCACCCGCCTTTACCACACATCAGACTACTTGAGATGGCTTTTCTCTGGGGAAAAGGCACTGCTATTTTGATGATTAGAAACAGAGAACAAAGGTCCTTGTTTGGCAGTGTTGGGTGTGGTGTGGGGAAGTTTCAGTTAAGTTGTCTGTGGAGGACTGAGTGGGTGGTGGCTGGGCAGGGAGGCCACTGTTGTGACTATGGCTGGTGGGTGGTAGAGACCTGGGGGAGGGGTGGAACAACTGAGCCTGCTGGGGGCAGGAACCGAAGCATACTTCCTGAACTCAGCCTTGACATACAAAGGCTGCTGTGTATGACCCTGAGAGAGGACAGTTCACTTGTGTAGCCAGGAAAGCTGTACTGTCACCATGAAGATAGCAAAAGAAGAAATTATTCTATAAGACTGTCACCATGGTTTTATGGGGAAGGCTTTGAAACAACCTCATTAATGCGTACACTTAACCCAAATGTTATCACAGTGTGACCCGTCAAAGAACTAACCACCTGTCAGAAGAGAGAAGGATGTTTTCTCATCTTCTAAATCTTCTGCTGCCCTAACCTATCTTGGACTGGGAGACCCGAGACTAGGGGGAGTGGGGGTTGGCTGAAGGTGAAGCCCAGGTTGGGTGTTCTTGGATCTTCTGATTGAAGTCTTGAGATGATTGTGAGGAGAATAAAGGGTGATTGTGTAGTGTGTTTGATCTGTCTCCACAGGACAGGGCACAGGTTCCCATTTACAGTACATTTACAGGAAAGCTCAGAGTTAACGCTGATTGATGAGCAGCTGCTTCAGAGCCTATGCCATCCTGTCAGGTATCTTTGCTGGGAACCAGATTTCTGTTTTCAGGCCTCTGTGCCTTGGGGAGAGCTGTGAGTCTTAAGCAGTGGGATCCTCAGTCTCTTTAGCTTTATGTTTTTGTTTGTTTTTTCTTCTCATGGGCCATACCTACTGTTAAAATTGAGCAGTACTTCCTCCGAAGCAGCAATAAAAAGATGGTGGGTTCTACATTACCATTTAAAAATAATGTATTTTTGCCATTGTTTCCACTTTAAAAAAATGAATCCTTTTTTCTATTTATTTTTCTTGTGAAATAAGCAATCTCTGATGTGTGTGTGTGTGTGAGAGAGAGAGAGAGAGAGAGAGAGAGAGAGAGAGAGAGGGAGGGAGGGAGAGAGAGAGAGAGAGGGAGGGAGGGAGGGAGGGAGAGAGAGAGAGAGATTTACAGGCCAGAAGTAAAGAGTAGCCATGTGTTGGGGAGATCCAGGGCCTACATTTTACAGTGACTATCTCTTCATTTCTATAGATAATGCTCAGCAACATTGAATTTCTTCTCTGCAGTCTGAGGGCGCCTGCAACTATGTGTTCACTTGAAATCGCTCTTTGCCCCAACTCCACTGCCATCCCAGAGAATTGCTGTATCCAAGGACCATTCTTTCTGCATTAGAGGTGACCCGGTCCTTATTTGGAATATAACAATTCTACTTTACTAGTATGTTATCTTTCTTTCTTTTTTTTTTTTTTTTTTTACTTGACCCTGCCTGGAAGCTCCATCTCTCTGTCTTAACACTACATTACTTCACTCTTTTTATGAATTACATATCATCTGGATACACTGCAGCAGAATGATAATATTTCTTTGCAACATATTTGCTGTGCTATCACTCTATGCTTTGAAACCTGTCATGTCTATGTCCACGATGGTTTATTTGAAGAGCATGGGATACATGTTCATTCTTCTTTGCTTTATAGAACATATTTTAAATTGTAATAATTTCTCTTCTAAAATTAATGAACTTGTTAAGAACTATTATTTTATGCTTTATTAATTTTGTTGCTACTTCAAATACTTTTTTTTTATTAACTTGAGTTTTTCTTATATACATTTCGAGTGTTATTCCTTTTCCCGGTTTCCGGGCAAAAATCCCCCTCCCCCCTCCCCCCTCCCCTTCCTTATGGGAATGGTATCTTTCTTAGGACGCTACAGGAGAGTCAGAACACAGACTTGCCAGCAATTAAGGGGAAACGTTACTGGTGAGGCTCTGAATTTCTTCTACTTTAAACTAAAAATATCGGCACTAACCACTGTTAATTACAGCTGAAACAGCCACAAATTTAAGCAGCCTTCCAGGCAACTTTAGAAATATTTTAAAATAATCATTTACTTTAAAATGATAAACTGATGTGTGCAGAGAATTCTGAATTTCAGTAATTACTCTCAATTAGTCACACAACCTAGCTTATCTATTCTGGAATTCTCTCCTGTTTGTTCCCACGGGTAGGTTATCATTCGCCGGTGACATTTCTCCGTGTGAGAAGCAAGGACTCCTGGACTCATCTGTTCTCAGCTCCGATTCCCATTCTATCTCTAACAGACATACAATAGCTTCTGTGTGCTTGTGACCTGCTCCAGAGGCTGGCCCCTGCTGCTGTGATGTGCTTGGCTGTTTTCCTCCATTAAAGTGTCCCATTTTTAAGGGCTTTCTCTTAAATTTTCTGCCACAAATATATTCACATGCTGCAGTCACATAGGATGTCCAAACACATATAATGACACAATCACTCTCAAAGTGATGTACATTGCCTTTACATCAGTTGACAAACAGCACACTGTATGTAAGAGTGTGAGGGAGGAGCTGTGTGTGTGTGTGTGTGTGTGTGTGTGTGTGTATGTGTGTGTATGTGTGTGTGTGTATGTCTGTGTATGTGTGTATGTGTGTATGTATATGTGAGTGTGTGTGTATGTGTGTGTATGTGTGTATGTATATGTGAGTGTGTGTGTATGTGTGTGTATGTGTGTATGTATATGTGAGTGTGTGTGTATGTGTGTGTGTATGTATATGTGTGTATGTGTGTGTATGTGTGTATGTGTATATGTGTGTATGTGTGTGTGTATGTGTGTGTATGTGTGAGTGTGTGTGTGTATATATGTGTGTGTATGTGTGTATGTGTGTGTGGTTGTGAGTGTGTGTGTGTCCGTGTGTATTCATGTATGTGTGTATGTGTGTATGTGTGTATATGTGTGTGTGAGTGTGTGTAGATGTGTATGTGTCTATGTGTGTGCGTGATTATGTGTGTGTATGCATGTGTGTATATGTGTGTGTGTATGCATGTGTGTGTGTGTGTGTGTGTGTGTGTGTGTGTTCTATAAGGGTGCAGAACAGAGCATTCATCTTTTGCCTCCACAGTTATTGTGCAACTTTATAGACTTTTTTCTGGATAATTCATTTTCAGAAAGTTTGAAGAAAAATTACACAGCAATTTTGAATTACCTGTAGGTGGAAATAAGGATAATTTTTACTCTTTATGGCAATTTGGATTCTTCACTGTGGATAATTTTATGAGCTTTCAAAGAAAATGCTTCAAAAGCCACAATTGTTTGGATGGAAATGGCTGAGAGTAATGTTATCTTGTTGGCATTTTGCATTTTATAATTATTATGATGCATGTACATTTATATATTCATAAGACATTACAACACTACTTTATAATGTTTCATTAGTCCATCCCTTTATCAGTTCATTTAATCTATATATGATGTATATGTATCCTTGGAACAAAAGCAATAGTCTGTTTAGAAGATTCTGCTAAAGTCTATTTGCTTTTAACACAGAAAAAATATTTTTTGTTTAACAAGGCATTCATTTTGAATTTAAAACCAAATATAACTCACTACTAATTGTGAGCTAGCAATGTGGATTGGGTCTCTGCATGTCTTATCCATGCCTCCTGACCCCCAAACCGCTAGAATTAGGCATTTGTGGAGCTTCATGTAGTAGACAGTGTGCAGTGTGACTACAATGTTTTTGAGGAGAGATGGATTATGGTTAAAAGCATTTAGTGCTTTTACCAGAGACCCTGGTTCAGTTCCCAGTACATGAACATG
Organism: Rattus norvegicus; assembly: GCF_021556685.1. Taxonomy (NCBI): domain Eukaryota; kingdom Metazoa; phylum Chordata; class Mammalia; order Rodentia; family Muridae; genus Rattus; species Rattus norvegicus. The sequence goes on from NC_141535.1 coordinate 14,130,646, forward strand.
GTAGCTTACAACTGCTTGGACCTCCAGCTCCAGGGGAATCCAACACCTTCTTTTGATCTCTATGAACACTGCACACACATGATGTACATACACATATTCAGGCACACACACTCACACACACACTGAATAAATAATCTTTTTAAAACAGTACATCGGATAGCTTGAAACCCTACAGAGGCAGTGGAAATGGTGTCCTGAAAGAAGACCATATGCTACTAGCTAGCAAAAAGAAGACGTTCACGATTTTAGTATTGGGGGACTTCTCAAAGGGCTATGAGAACAGGAAAATATGTCATACAATTAGAGAATGACGTGTTTAGGGGACTTGGCGATGAGATGAGAAAGTCTTTCTGTGGTGTCAACTGTTGAGGTTGCTGTTTTAGTAGTACTGTTGAGTTAGGATGGCATTTACTCCCTGGAGAATTAAATCAACTTGTACAAGGTAATAGTGGAGCTAGCTGTAGAAACAGAACAAAATTGTGTTTTGACTTATGAGGACTCCATTCTAAGTCAACATTATTGTTAAACTAGTTATTATTTGGTTGTGCAATAAAATTACACTGCTGTGACAAGAGTCTCATGACGGACATCGCTCTGTTTTTGAGTAAGCTTTATAACTACAAACTTAGCACAAACAGTATTATTTCATCTCTATTTGCACATGACTCCCAGCACAGGCTGACAGGCATTGGAAACTAGAGTTATGGGCTTTCTCTGGCCTACCACATGTTTTTATAAATGAGATCTCAATGGACACAGCCACACCCAATCACTTAACCTTGGCCGTGGCTGCTTTTGTATTGAAGAGCAGAGTTTAGGAGTTAGGACTCTCAGCCCATACTTTTCAAAGCTGAAGCTACTTGTTCTTCAGAGGAAAAAAGTTTGCAGACTTCAGACTGCTTTCTTCTGTTTTGCTTATCTAATTTCCTCTTGTGACCAATTCACATCTTTTTGGTAGAAAAGAAAAGAAAAGAAAAGGAAAATGTGAACAAACCTCAATTATCATTACAAAATTTAAGAAGTACTGATAGAAGTCGCAAAATATACTCTTTAAAATATGTTGATGTTGGGCTTAAGAGAGGGCTCAGTGGTTAAGAGCGTATACTGTTCTTTTAGAGGACTTGAGGTCAGGTCTCAGCCCTCACTTCAGGAATTTTACAACCACCTGTAACTTCAGCTCCAGGGAGGATCCAGTTACCTTTGCCATCAGCACTCACAGGCATACATACAAATGTACACAACATGTACACATGTACATATACATGTACACAGACAAATGGGCACACACATATATGCATATACACACATACACAACATGCACTCACACAATTGAAAATTTAGAAAATCTTCAAATATATGCTGCAGATGATAAAAAAGCTTGTTTGTTTCTGTTAACATGGCCCAAAAAGAGTACTCAGAATTCTCAGGCTTCTTCTGTTTACCATTCTAAGGGGTTCAGTTAACTGTTTTCATAATGAAAAACAGGGTATATACATGGAGCATTGGGGACAAGGAAATGTTTCTTTTATCCTCATATTGAACAGATAGAATGAACTGGACTGTAGGCCTATAGTCTGACTACAGCATCTTAGTAAGCTGCAACCAAGGTGTGCTGCCGTTGCTTATAGAGTTAATGCTTACAAAGCCCACGGACAGTTTACTCAGATCATTTTCTTACCACGAACAAAATAGAAGAACATAGAATATGTAACATGTTATGTTTCCCCTTTTCAGGGAGATTCATGTGTTCCTCCCTTGAGCTCTTCTTGTTATTACCTTCTTTGGCTCTGTGGATTATAACATGGTTATCTGGTACTTTAGAGCTAATATCAACATACAAATGAATACATGCCAAGGTTTTCTTCCTGCATCTGGGTTATCTCACTCAGGATGATTGTTTTTCTAGTTCCATTCATTTGTCTGTAAATTTCATGGTGGCATTGTTTTTAATAGTAGAGTGATACTCTATTGTGTAGATGTACCACATTTTCTTTACCCCTTCTTCAGTTGAGGGACATCTAGGCTGTTTCCAGTTTTTGGCTATTATGAATAAAAGTGCTATGATCATAGTTTAGCAAGTGTCATTGGGTATATGCCCAGGATTGGTCACTAGCCCAATTGTCATCAGAGAGGTTTTACCCAGCAACTGATGTAAACATATGTAAAAACCTACAGCCAAACATTAATCAGAACTTGGGAAATCCTGCAGAACAGCAGGGGATGTGGGTGCAGCAAAGGATTGTTGAGGCTAGAGGAGTCACAGATACCACAAGAAAACCCATAGAATCAACTAACATGAGAACATAAGGGCTCACAGAGACTAAACTGCCAACCAAGAAGTCTGTATAGGACTGGCACAGGCCCTCTATACATACGTTATAGTTGTGTAGCTTAGTCTTCTTGTGGGACTTCTAACAGTGGGAGCAGGGCCTGTCTTAACTGTCGCTTACTTTTTGGACCTTTTCTTCCTACTAAATTGCCTCATCCAGCCTCAATAGGAAAGTAGGTGTTTAATCTTACTGCAACTTGATATGCCATGGCTGGTTGATACTCAAGGGAGGCCTGTCCTTTGCTGAAGAGAAGTGGAAGAGGAGTGAATGTGGGGTGGGAAGAGGGAAGGTGGGGAAGAAGAGCTGGGAGGAGAGGAAACTGTGGTCAAGATGTAAATAATACATTATAGGCCAAAATATTTACAAGTTTACATTTCTTGTGTATGAATTGTATGAATTGCTTCTCCGTACCTACTAAGTTACTTCTTGTAGTGAGTTTGGCCCAGTGCTGCTTGTATTCTAATGTTATTTTGGGTCCCCCAAATTGTTTGTACGAGAGTCTTCATTTAAGATACTGAGGGACCCTGCCTCCAGTTAACCCTGATTGGTAAATAAAGATGCCAGCAGCCAATTGTTGGGTAAAAGAGACAAAAAGAGGCAGGATGTTAGGATTCTTGGGCTTGGGAGAGAGGCGAGGAGGAAGGAAAGAAGGGAAGGAAAGGAGAGGCGAGACACCATGCCTCAGAAGAGTGGAGGTCCGAGAGGCATGGCTGCCGTGGGATGCAGCTGGGAGAGCATGACCCAGAGGGCTGCCTTACTAGGATCAGGGAAGCCAAAATATAACACAGAATTTAGTAATCAGTAGCTCAGAGTTATTGGTGGGAGATAGTGGAGTATAGGCAGTGGCCCATTTATTGTGCAGATTAAAACATATTAAAACATAAAGACTGTGTGTGTGTGTCTTTCATTTAGGAACATGAAGCATTGAGGCAGGTAGTGAAAACATCACTGGAATTTCTTTATTTAATATTTATTTCTACAACTTCCAAGTGAAGAAATGTAATCAGCAATGACTTACCTCGATGCTGGGTCTTATGGGTTAGAAATTTAGGGAAGGTTTATTTGCAAGGTTTACTTGAGAATTCTATTTGGTCATAGCCTGATTATAGCCAGGCAGAGGTCACCTGAAGATTGGCGTGGGATGGGACATTAGAGATGGCTGACAGTCAGTGTTGACTGTCAGATGATATGGAGGTTAGTCTTAATTGTCAACTTGACGCAATCCAGAATAACCTGGGTAGAAAGTATCAATGAAATATTGATTAGATCAAGTTGATCTATGGGAAACTGTCATGATTATGTTGGGAAGACTCAACCTAAAAGTGATCGATACCCCATTCCCTGGGGTTGGGATTTGGTTTGGAGAAAGGCAGCTAAGCACAAAACATGCGTGAATTAATTGTACTCTTCTTGTGACTGAGGACACCATGTGACCAGTTGTCTCCAGTTCCTGATGCTGTGACTTCCCTGCTGTGATGGCACAAAATCTAAAACTGTAAACTGAAATGAACCCTTTTCTATCCTAAATTACTTTGGTCAGGGTGTTTTATCCTATCAACAGGAAACAAAACTAGGATAGCTGGAAACTTTTCTGGTATTCATTGTGGAAATCTCAGAATAATCAGACTTCTGTAGTCTTTGTCTTATCCCAGAGTAAGTGTCAAAGAGAATGAGGGAGAGGCCGCACAACCTATTGTGACCTAAGTTTGTGGTCTGACAGTCCTAAGTGATCCCATATTCAAGTGTTAACTATGGACTCTGGCTTCTAACAGAAGTTTATCAAGAACTTGTGGCCACATTTTAAAACTACCACATTCAGCTTTGGTGACTAACTTTAATATGAAATTAATAGAACTTGAAACTTTAGTATTAGATAACTGCATGAGCCATTGTACTTATTAAACAATGTTATCATAATTAGGATCTTCTCAGACCTCAAGTAAAACTGAAAGAACAAATTAGACTGATTTCTTAGAAAATATATTTTAAGATTTCCAAGAAAGATAAACTGCAGTATTTTTATAGGACTACATGTTATTCTTCATGAAAGAGTTGCATTCTTTTGGGCTAAATGAGCACAAATCAGATCTGAGTTAGTGAAACTCTTGAATTTTAGAGTATTTTGTAAGTTAATTATTTTTAGATAATGAAAGGCATTACTAAGTTGAAGACATCATCCATTTAACATTTTTGCCAAGAAGTTACCGATACCAGGCATTGTTATTTCCATGGAAGGAACAGCAGTGAAGGAAAACAGAAAAACCCTTCATCTGGATTAGCAATATCAATTGTTGGAGGGGGAAGCAGGCATTAAACAGAAGTGTAATGAAGAACAATCGAGTGGGGAATAGGTGACTGTGATTCAGGATAGAATGTTACTTAACTTGACTGGAGAGGGTGATATTTGGGTGGAGAATGGGAAGGCAAGTCATGTGACCTAGAAGGGTAGATTATAATTGGACTCTGGGGAATGCAAGGCTTGGAACAGTCAATTGGGAGCATGGTTAGAGTCACTTAAGCTTGGTGGTGGTGGTAGGGAATGGGAACACCCATGTGGACCTTGTAGTGCATGCAAAGGTGCTCATGTAAAGTTGGTAGTCATTACAGGGGTGACATATGCTAATTAGTTTTTAACCAAATTAATCTGGATCCTGCATTGATAACAATCTGGATTTGAGGGGGAAATGGAAGGTGTGAGAGAAAAACCAATCTGTAAGTGGGATTTCACATTATTACCTGTGTTACATCCCAAGAAGCCGCTTGGTGGTTGGAAGAGAGTCCCAGTGGTAGAGGAAGATGAAACAACAGAGAAAAAGAAAGACTGTTCCAACCCAACAGACGAGCACAGAGAGGTTGTGAGCTTGTTCTGAATGACCCTAGTTCTAACTGAAGTGTAAGAGCTATTAAAGCGCTTGGCCTTTAGGTAAGGTAGGTTATGGGGACCCTAGGGGCTTTCGCCAGTTTTACAGCCACTGCCTCAGGTCAAGATTAGGCCAAGTACCAGCTTCCTGCCTTGGGTCAAGGCCAGGCTAAGTTCCATTCTTCACCCACAATTCTAGGGAGGAGCAGGGACAGGACATTCTTGAAAAAACACAAAATGTATTGATGGTCGCCTGACCCTTTGGTCCCAGATAAGAGTTTGAATACATGTCATATGCTTGCTAGCCAATAGATTCAAAGGTCAATATGCTTAGCCAATAAGTTTAAACTGTAATCTTGCGGGTGCAACCTGTAGCTCTAAAAAGTATAAAAACTGCTTGTCATAGCCATTTGGGGTTGCCTTCTAGTCACTTGCCACAGGGGACTGACTGAAGGTTGACCCTGAAGTGCCAGAAAATAAATGTCTTGCGTTTGCATCGAACTCCGTTCTCGTGTCTTACTTGGGGGGGGGGCGGGGCTCCTGGCAGTTAAGACTCACTTTGAGCCTTACAGTTCAAAGTACAATAATTTCATGTCAACACCACCATTTAAAATAAACAATGTCAAATGTAATTAAAATGTATTTTAAATGTAATTTCAAAGGGCTGAGCTAAACCTAAAACTGGTTAAAAAAATTCTTAATTTAAAAAAAAAAACGTTTTTTTTTTTTTATTGTAAGTCTTCATTGTCCTCATGGAAAAAAGCATTTAAAATTTCATAATTGGGTCCAATTTGAATCACATTCTCATGGTGCTGTATAATTTCTATGGGCGAGATAGAATTCATAGACACCAGCATTCGGTTCTCTCTGAAGATTGAGGCCTGTTGTCTACCTGAAGACGTTTGCTCCAACATCAATTTGGGGAGCAGATAAATTATCAGTGATATACAGTGACATTTTTCTGTTTTCAATAAGGACGGAAAAGAATGCTGAAATTTACACTGGGAGAAGTTTGGAGAACAAAGCTTCCACGGAAAGAGGATGTCATGCAACCCTTCCCCTGGACCTCATACAGCTCAGACTTTTTTGACTTTGGGAAAGGAATGGCAGGGGACTAAGTGGTTTAAACACACATATTAAAGGACAGTCTGATTGTTTTCACCATCTTCTTGAATTCCTTTGTATTTTCACCTGCCGTTTCTGTGAGCTCTGGAGTTTCTAACATAGTTTTTTCCTCATGGCTCCTCTCTGCTCCTTGATTTGTAAGCTGCATTGTGATTTTTCCCTTCCATATGACTGAGTTCTTCAAAGCAAGCATCTTTCAGAGCAGTGACAAGCAAATACAGCTGGAGGATCGGTGGCTCCCTGTTAAGCAGCTTTGCTTGCTGTCATTGCTGACTGCTAGGGGGTGGTGATCCATGTCAGTCACTCACATGACACCTCTGCAAGACTGCAGTCTGCTCCCAGGATTCTCCCGGTGTGAGAACACCTAAGAGGTAACTAAATTCCCATGTATACCAAGCGCCTTACACGGTGCTTGGAACACAGTAGGCACTCAACAAGTATTTATCAATATTAAGTACATAAACTTCCTTTGAAAGTCATGCTGACACATGGTAGGCATTTGTCACAGACTTCAGAAAGGCATGGATTCCTCATAAACCTGTGTAAAGTTTATTAATAGGAGAATAAATAACCTTTCCAGCAGGCAGAGACTTGGAGACTCAATGAATTGATATAAACTTATATTTTCCAAGCCATCAAAGTAAGAAGAGATTGAGAGTAACGTTTACTTATTAAGATAATTTCCTAATCATTCTTATAAGAACTTAATGAGTGACAAACTGACGCTGGATATAAATTTATGATTTCCCAAAATAACATTTGATTGGTTTGAGTGATGTCTTACATCAAGTAATCATAGTTAATTTTTGCTTCTGGAGAGATTTGACTTTACCAGTCTATCATGTCATCAGATGTATTTCAGGAATGATTTCTTTGTCTGTTGATAGAGTCAAAGAATTCCTATGGAGATTCTCAAACATATAACTTGTATTTTATAAGGGTGGGGCACATCTGGGACCCCAGCAAGAGACTGTAACTGCACTTGAAAAATACAGTAACCATCTACAGAATTATTTTATGTATAACAATATTTTTCCTCATGTAAATCAAGAACAAAGTTTGATTTTTCCTGTATGCATAGAGTTGATGATGGAACAAGAACCACTGGATCATTTTTAAAATTTTCAAATAAAGTTTAATAAATGCTTCAATCTTGATGCTATTGTAATTATTCACAACTATTATAAAAGAAAGAGAATTATAATTATACTGCTAAAATAGATGTGAAAATCAGTACTTACTTATTATTTGTATTTCCTAAGTATTCTATATAAATAAAGAAAGTTAATGTTTAATTTAGCTTACAAAATAGTGCATGTCTAAAAGAAAACTTCAGAGATAAAAATATAAATATTTAATGGGACGAATCAAGTTATTAGGCTTAATTACTTTTTCCAATTCTTTACTGATAGTGAACTTTGAATGACTGCACTGCTCTTTTAGGGGGTTGGAGTGTAGGTTATACACCAATCACCTCAATAAGCAATGTGTCAGCAGTGCACTCATGGCAGGTATGAGAAGGACGACTGAGCACGAGGAAGGCCAACTCAGGGAGCAAACAAGGCTGGAGACAGTAGCTGGGTAAAGGCTGCTTCTGCCATCCAGCGCTTGTGGCCAGCACAGACATGAAGAATCTGGGCCTGTCTATTCATTCTCCTTTTCATTGTCCCACCTGTGGACTAGGCCTCGTTCAGTTCTTCCTTGGGTCTCAGAAGCAGCAACGGGCTCATATTTTGTGAACTGCTCTAAGTAACAGCTTACTTTGCCTTTGAGATCTGGTAGCTGGTTCTGAGGTTCTGGCTGTCCAGCGGAAGCACCTCGGACGCCCTGCAATGTGTTGCCGCCTGCCGAGAGTCACACTGAGTTGGCCTGAGGTGGACTCCATCTTTATTTGTGAAAGCTACTCATCTGTGTCTGAAATGTAGTGAGAGCTAAGTCTCTTTGGCTACAGAAAGAAGAAAGTCTCTCTTAGCTTCCAGGTCTGGTTTATTTCTCCACAAATTCCTCACAATGTTTGAAGAGCCCAGAGGACACCGTGACTGTCATGGAAACAGTTCTAGTCGTGAATGTTCTTTCTTGATAGCTTGCTGGTTTTCAGTCCTAGGTAGGAGAAGAGGCTGGGGAAAGATGAGGAATCCGGGTACTATTTGCTATTGTATTGTGAAACTTGGAATGTGCTCTGTGAATGAGTTTGGAGAAATGAAGAGCAATGGAGAGTCAAATCTAAATCTGAAACAACACAAACACTTAACTTTAATGAACAATATCACAGATAGACTTTTGTATGGCAGTGGGTAAGCTTTTGACTGAAATCCTGGCTACTTCCAGCTACACGAATCTGATTATTTATTTATTCCTTCTGGGATACAGTGTTCTTATCTAAGACATATAAATAACATCTACCATCCTCTCTTTATGAAGTTGCTGTACATTGGGATTATGCTAAATTATAATAGTTAAACAACACGCAAGATAGACAAATATTAACGCTACTATGGGTTGGACTTTGCTAATAATGTATGTGGACACATTTCAAGGTTCACTTTTTTCAATAAGGCAACAAGTCTAAGGAAGAAATGGCTTTAGAACTGTAATTAAATCAATAATATAATGGCCATCTTCTAACCTGATTGTGTGGTAAGTTTATAAAAGAAGGATGCATCTTTTAAAACCTAATATTTTAATTTTACACAGGTTACAATTGTTTACTTATTTTGGAAAGCACATCATATATCATTTTCTCATCACTTAATCTTATATTTAAAGCTTTTATTCTAATAGTTGTGCCACGGTAGCCACTAAGAAATGACAGCTACATGAATAGAAACATTTGTGATACATCAGTGGAAGAAATCTTAGTTTTGTCTCACACTGTGGTGGTTAGTGAATTTAGGCAACGTCAGTCAATTATCATAGATGGAATGGCTTGATATTTCAATTATTTCCTAAGGTTTTAGAGGGTGGGAAGTCCAAGAACAGGGTGCTAGGTGAGGGATTGTACATATGCTATTGTGAGACATCTACTTCTACCACAGTGAGGAAGCTGGCTTTTCTAGCCTAAGGAGGGGCCTGTGTATCTTTCATTTTTGGTTCAGTGCATGGAGCTTGCTGAAACTTTGTGGAGGACGGGACTGTGGATCCTAGCTGCTGGCATTATTCAGAGAAGAAAAACTGTGCTTCACTGATACTTAATTCCTTTGCTTTACTGAATGGACTGTGACATCATTGGCTCTTATTTTATTTTATTTTATTTGTAAAAGGGTCAAGCTACATAGCCCTGGCTGGGATGGAACTGACAACATAGACCTCACTGGCGCCACGTTTGCTGTAACTCCCCCGTTTCTGTGTGCTGAGATCACAGGCACGTGCCAATAAGCCCAGCTATATTACGGCTTATTTGAGAATATCTGACAGGACGTGTCATAATTAACAGCATAGTCTTGGGAGTATGCATTCCACTAATGTCACTAACAGGTGTTGAACCTTCAAGGCACAGATGGTGAACCTAACACACCACAATGGACAGCATAACTATCACACTGCCATAGTTTGGCCTGGTCATGCATATTTGCCCCATTTTCTTTAGAGTTCCCAGAGGAATTTGATGTGCACTTTTAGTAAGGGAAGGCAGATCTAATCAAAACACAGGTGATTCTTGTGGATATAGCCTAATAATACCTATAATAATCCACGGAATAATAAAAGCAACGAGAATGGTAACGACTCACTCAAGTGCTCTTCCAGATGCTTCCTTTGAGTAGAATTATCTCAATCCTGAATCAGTTCACTGAGACAGAGGGTTGGATATTATTAACATGTCCATATTGTAGGTGGGGACCTTGGAGATCAATTGCTGACTGTAGTTCACACAAGCTAATTAATGCAAAGGGAGATTGAAATCATATCTTTCTTCTTCTGTAATCCAAACATACATTACAGTTTCCCTTCCTATATACAAAACTACTTGAGGAAATAATTTTCATAATTACAACTACCACAAATATCATAAAATCATGTCATTTATGCTAGGATACAAGAGCATGAGCATGGGGTTTGGACTAATAAACTGGGGCTTTGTGTTTAACATTGCGCTTATAACCTAAAGAAAGTAGACTCCTTCTTTTGGAGCAGCAAATGAAAGAGATTATTCTCTAAATGCAGAACATGGCAGGAAACAGCCTTGAATAAGCACTTTTCTTTTGGTTGTTTGTTTCTTTACTGCTTTCACTGTACTTGAAAAGATAGTATTGCTTATTGGTTCCAAATAGTAAATAGAAGTTGGATCAGTTCAAAATATGAATGTAGTATGTTGCTTGTATTGTTAGAGGATGCTTCAACTGGAAAGCTTCCACTGGGAAATAATGAACAATTTTCACCTATTTGTAAGGAGTTCACTATTGAATTATGAAGAGCAATATATTTATAAATACCATAGATGATATTAACAAAAACAACCGTTTTTGTCAGCATACTAAGGTACAACACACTTCAATAACTGATCATAAGATATATGAGTCTTCCTGAAATTTCAGCTTCAGAAACCATCTTCCAACACAGAGTGTAGTTGACTATCAGAACAATATCTAGGAGTTGGGGATTTAGCTCAGTGGTAGAGCACTTGCCTAGCAAGCGCAAGGCACTGGGTTTGGTCCCCAGCTCCGAAAAAAAGAATAATAATAATAAAAAAAGAATATCTGCCCCCACACTGAGACTCTATTTCACCTATGCAGCCTGTTTGTCTATGGTATCAACATCTGGTTAGCACCCAAATGTTTTCTTTATTCTTGATACTTCTTTTGCAACTTTGGTCGTTGAATGAGGACATATGTTTTCTCTCTGACCGAAGTCTATTTTGGTAATCTGCCTGTATAATAGCCCCATTTCTTGCAAAACTTGAAATGCTAAAAAAACTCCAGTGTGATAGTGTAGATCTTGAATGTCCATCCCCCACCAACATACTCATGTGCTAGAGGATTGGTTCCCTATAGGGTGTGTGTGATGGAACCTACAGGAAGTGGGGCCTTGGGGAAGGGAGTTGTCTGACATGAGCCCTTGAAGTGGAAGATAGGACTCTGACCTTTTCTTGCATCTCTTCTACACGCATACAACAAGGGAAAAGGCTTTCCCTGCCTTTTGCATCGACCAAGATGTTCTACCTTACTCTGTTCCTAAAACAATAGAGTCAAACACCAAACAACTAAACCTTCTCAAACTGTGAGTCCAAATAAGTCTTCATTTTATTAGGCTGATTATTTTATATAGTTTCTTATAATAATCCATCACCGACTAACTCATTCTGTTTGGTGACTGGAGACTCATCCAAGGTCCTCTGTCTTTATGTGACTATCTTTATGTGACCCACAACCATTTTCTGTTTCTGGATATTAACATTCACACATGTGGAATGGCTACCTGCCATTTCTAAGATTCTCCAACTTCTGTTTTCATAAAAGGCAGTTGGTAAACTTTAGAACACAGACTCTAGGCTTCACCTGGAGAGTTATGCTAGGCTGGAGATTAGAAATTTGTGCATTGAATACCTCTCCAAGGTGGAACTCCAAGATGAGTTAAAGAGCTAGCTGAGTGGAGGGACACTGCTTCACTGATTCCTCCTATCATCAATGCTCAGCTGATAATTGATATCCTGTTCCAGCTGATGGATAATGTGGTGGTTTGACAATGAATAGGGCACCGTAGGTTCATGTATTTGAATGCTTGGTTGCTAGGGAATAGAACTGTTTCAACAGTTTAGAAAGATTAGGAGGTGTGTCCTTATTGACACAGATGTGGTTTGTTGGAGGAAGTGTGTCCCTGGGGGTGGACTTTGAGATTTCAAAGGCTCATGCCTGGCCAAGTCTTTCTTTTGGCCTGCAGATGAGGTTGTAGCTCTCAGCTATTGCTACAATGCCATGTTCCTGCCATAGTTCCCTCCATGATGATTATGTGCTAAACCTCTTAAATTGTAAGCAAACCCTCAAATGCTTTCTTTTATAAGAGTTGCCTTGATCATAGGGTCTTTTCATAGCAATAGAACAGTGCCAAAAGTCTTCTCATACAGTCTAATCCTTTGTCCTAATCCAGTGGCCATCCAAATCTCCTCTTAGATGTCACTTCTACAGCATGCTTTTCCTTCACTCACCCAAGATTGTCTGATGCTTCTTTCTCCCACTGTACCAATCCTGCCTCCTATTTAGCTCTTAGCTCATTACACATTTCTTTATTCCCTTTATATATCTATTAGACTATGGGATATGAAGAGACATTTATGTTTTAATCACCTCTGAATCTTCTCTAATACTGTACCAGCAGAGGAAGAGGAGGCCAATGCACACTTACAGAATAATCAGGTCTAAATGCTTCCAGGTGGGATCCTCGTCAACCTTGCTCAGCTGAGCAATTTGGATTGCTTTAGGAATGCTTGTCTAGACATGTCTCTGGGATGCAAAAGAACTGAGTTAGTTAAGGACACAATCTGGCCCAATCTGGCCTGCTGATTACTAGTCTGTGGTAGGACTTGTAGCCTTGGTTCTCAAGGAAGCATCTGCCTCAGATAAAGACAAGCAGCCAAGCCTATGTTATCTCTTAGAATTCAGAAGACTCTAATTTTCACTGTGAGCTAACACATTCCGGACATAAGGCACTTCACATTAGAAAAAAATGAGAAGTCTTCGTTCTGATGTTGGGGTGGAGCCAGTTTCTTTTTGAGATGGTTGATGATAAATTTCAGAAAGCAGCAGTTTCCTCACTTATAAAAGGCTGTGCTTGTCACAGGTCTCTGATTTCATGCCACATTTCTGAAGATTTTAGAGTCACTGAATGCTGTCTTCAAAGGACTCTTGAGACTATTTTATACATACAGAACATCGATCAAATATTCAGTGTCTACAGTGTGTAAGAAAATAAAACCACAGGAAAGAAAACAAAATTCATTCCTAGACCAGAGGCTGATGCAGGCTCATGGCACTACCTACTTGTACATTTCTGTCATGTCCATATCACTACAAGCTCGGAAATGTTCAGGCTGAGGTGGGGTCATGAGCATAGGCCTACCTTGAGGCCTTATTATTCTCATGCTGCTGGCTTTGATAACTTCTTTTTATCATGCATTTTGTTATTTCTCTTTTACTTTTAATAGAGTTGGCCGGTTTAGTGTGTATATTTCAGGACTAATTATCTTATTACTTATTTAAGACATACATCTGGAATTGGCAATAAGGGAACATTTAAGTGATGCTTAAGGGAGAAATGGAAGGCAGTTAAGTTGGCCATACTTGGGTAGTCAGATAAATTGGGACTTACATTTTATGAGTGTAGATTTTATGTTCTTGTCCATCTCCTAAAATATAATTAAACTATTACCAATGGGCAATGATTTTCTCTAGTGGAAGAAAACTGAGACTTGGAAAATATAACATGAGAATAGCTCCATAATTTAGTAATGTTTGATATTTGAATTTGTTTTCATCAAAATGATTCTAAGTACCTGTTTTGTATCAGGCATCGTACTAAACATCAGAGACATTCATATTCATCTGAATATAATTATGGAAACCAAACTAAAATTTATCTTAATCAGAATGTCTGAAAATAATTTGAGATCAGACATGGTTATAGGGTGGTTATCTTGTATTTTGTGTCCTTTGTGTGCTGCCCTTGGTGAGAACTTCTTTGCTTCTTTCCTGGTTGCTGTTTTCTTGATTAAGATATCTGTCTCTATCTTTGACTGTTTCTCTCTCTCTCTCTCTCTCTCTCTCTCTCTCTCTCTCTAAAACATACAGACACACACACATATAGACACACACACGCAGACACACTGACACACAGACACACAGACACACACAGGCACACACATACACACACACTGTGCCTTATGGCGTAGTTCCTTTATCGTTTCATTGTATGCAGGGTTTTTGAGGTCAGCAGACCTATGGTCATACATATTATTTAATAGTTGTGGATATAATTTCTAATCTACAACCTAAATAAATAATTAGAATAAATGTTTTTTAATACCTTAGGAGGTCTTCTTTATATGGATTAATCACTTTGTCCAGGTAATTAAAACTGAGTTGACTATGAAGGAAAAACTCAAAAATTACAATAAATTTTGTTATGATGATAGATTTTTGTACTCTTGAAACAAGAAGGAAGCCATAAGACCAGCAAGATGGCTCATCAGGTAGAGACACTTGTGCACAGGACTTAGTATTTTAATAGGATTCTAGGATTCCACAAGATAGCAGGAGAAAATTTGAGAGCTGTGCTTTGATCTCGACAAGTATAGTGGCCTATGTATAACTACATATGCAGGTACATATGTGTGTGCACACACAAATAAATAAATAAAAACAAGTAAACATAAAAATTAAAGAATAAAGACACACAAAACAGAAAATTACATTGGGTGATTTTCTTCAGGCTCTTAAATTTAGCATTTCTAAATTTTTTCAGTAAAGATAAATATTTTTGTTTTTGCTTTGTTTTTTGTTTTGAGACAGGGTTTCTCTATAGCCTGTCTAGAGGGAGCCAGGACTCAGCCACGGGCTCTGGAATCAGCCCTGGCATAATGTCTCTGCACTTTCTCCTACTCCTAGTAAGTGGGGCATTGAGAATTGCAGAGCCAATAGTTCTACGTGCCTTATGAGGCTCTTCTGAAGATTAATGAGGCAATGCTTAAAAGTACTGAAGATGAAGGATTTGCTATAAAGGCTGGTATATCCTGCCAGGAAGAGCTAACTTCTGAGCTGCTTTGTAAAAAACGTAAATGTGCAAGCATTCAATGTTCTTGATGCCACCCTCTTTTATTAGGAAGCTACCATATTGTCACCTCTTTGATGTTCTTTTACCATGTCCATGGGACATCCCCACAGGGACAAACCATGCTAGACTGAGCTGGTTATATACAAAAAGTGAAATTAGAGTTCAAACATCCCACCTGGGAGTTATGGAGGAGATAAAGTAAGCATTAATGCCTGAAACTCCAGTGTTTAAGACTCCAGCAAACACGGACATATATCCATATTATGTGTGGATAGAAAAGCAAATTTAGCTTATGAATATGTATGAATATTAAATAATCATTTCTGGTGAAATATACATGACGCACTGAGCTTGCAAGTTCTTGGATTTCAGAGTGAGAGACATTTCAGAATGTGAAAATGGATGGGAAGAGTAGATATGGTAAACGTTTTCTAAATCTGAGGTACTTCTCCTGGTGAGCTGTGAATCTATAAGTACTCAGGACAAAAACCAGAGGCCAGAACTACATTCACGTTGCTTTTTGAGGCGGGGTCAGGGGGTGATCAACACAGCTGTGTAACCCAGCATGCACTAGAACATTGATCAACTTTAAACTAATTGTGGAACATATAAAATAACTCAGTTTAATAATTTATATGAGCTTCAAGTTTGTTTGATATATAGAGGGAGGGAGGGAGGGAGGAAGGAAAGGAGGGAGGGGAGAGAGAGAGAGGAGAGAGGAGAGAGAGGGAGAGAGAGAGAGAGAGAGAGAGAGAGAGAGAGATTGAATAAGAATGAGAAATAAGCAGACAAACTCAACTCAGAGGAGTGCGTGATCCTATGAAGACTGAAGGATTGGGTGGTCGTGGTTTGAATGAGAAATGTCCCCCACAGTCTCTGGCATTTGAATACTTGTTCAGTTAGTGACATTGTTTTGGGAGGTTTATTGGTTCAATCCTGCATGGGGAGGTCTGCCGCAGGGGATTGGACTTTGAGATCAAAAAGCCTCCATTATGTCCAGTTTGCTTTCTTCATGCTGTGGTTGAAGGGGTTGGCAGTGTGCTGTTCTTGCTACAGTGCTTGCTGCCTGCTTGCCACATCTCCCCTCTGTAACGGTGAGGGATGCTAGACTTCTCCAACTGTTAGCCAAGATGAAGTGCTTCTTCTGTAAGTTGCCTGGGTCATAACGTTTTTACCACAGTAACTACTAGGACTGGTAAATGTGGGGTTATGCAGACGACAAAATTGAGGCTCAGGGGTGGACAGAGGTTCTGGTTCCAAAAATCAGAGTTTGAAAATACCTTTAATCTTATCAGTCAGGGATTTCTAAGAAAATCACCTTGTATTTTGTGCCCAGTTCTTTAATTACAATGACTATCTCATAATATTAGACGTAAGTGAGATAATCTTCAATGATGTTGTGTGCCAAACTTTTTCTGGAGAGATGCAACACACACATCAATTGACCCCAGATAGGGATAGCCCAACATAACAAAATACAGACACCATCAACATCCGACTTGGTAAGCCATGAGCTTTACTGCTTTTACATACAGGAATAAGGGCAAGGGGTTACTTACAGGAGCAGAAATTACTCAGACAGCTGTATTACCAAGGGCCACTCCAGCATGGATGACAGCTCACAAAGCTGGGAATCAGGAACATACTATACAGACTGCAGGCAGCTCAACAGGTTGAAGGGTGTGTCCTTTCTAAGCGATTCAGTTGGTCTAAACTTTTTCTACCTAGGTCAGCTGCATTCTGAGTCTCCCTGGCAGGCCATCTACTCTGAGCATTCTTTTGTGGCTTAGCTTTACTTGGTCTGAAGGGACTCTCACCTATTATTGTTTAGTCTGACAGGGAGGGGCCTAGTGAATCTGGTCAATTTCAGGAACTTCTTGAAGCTATTTTGACTTTGCCTCCCTGCTATTGGAGGAAATTGTTACAACTCAGGTGACTGACAGAAAGATTTCAATAATTGTTAGGTATTGACTGTTACCTAACCCCCTTTTTATTTATTTATTTTGGCATTTTTATTGGATATTTTTTAATTTACATTTCAAATATTATCTCCTTTCCTGGTTTCCCATCTGTATACCCCTATCCAACCTTCTCCCCCTTCTTCTATGAGGGTATTCCCCCATGGACCCAACCACAGTCCTGGCATTCCCCTACAGTGGGGCATCAAGCCTTGGCAGGTCCAAGGGATTCTCTTCCCATTGGTACCCAACAAGGCCAGCCTTTGCTCCATATGTAACTGAAGCCATGGGTCAGTCCATGTGTACTCTTTGGTTGGTGGTTTAGTTCCTGGGAGCTCTGGTTGGTTGGTACTGTTGTTCTTATGGGGTTGCAAACCCCTTCAGCTCTTGCAATGCTTTCTCTAACTCCTCCAATGGGGACTTCATTCTCAGTTCAATGGTTGATTGCTAGCATCCACCTCTGTATTTGTCATGCTCTGCCAGAGCCTCTCAGGAGACAGCTATATCAGGCTCCTGTCAGCACGCAATTCTTGGCATCAGCAACACTGTCTGGGTTTGGTTGCTGTATATGGGATGGATCCCCCGATAGGACAGTCTCTTTATGGCCTTTCCTACAGTCTGTGATTCAAATGTTGTCTCCATATTTCTTCCTGTGAATATTTTTGTTCCAACTTCTAAGAAAGACTGAAGCATCCACTCTTTGGTCATCCTTATTCTTGAGCTTTGTCTGGTCTGTGGGTTTTATCTTATGTAATCCAAGCTTTTGGGCTAATATCCACTTATCAGTGAGTGCATACCATGTGTGTTTTTTTGTGTTTGGGTTACCTCACTCAGGATGATAGTTTCTAGTTCCATCCATCCATTTGCCTAAGAATTTCGTGAACTCATTTTTTAATTGGGTATTTTTTTATTTACATTTCAAATGTTATCCCCTTTCTCAGTTTCTCTCCACAAATCCCCATCCCATTCCTGCTCCACGTTTTTTTAAGAGGTTGTTCCCCAACCCAACCAACCACCCCTTCCTGCCTCCCCTGCATTGACATTTCCATACACCGGGGGATCCAGCCTTGTCAGGACCAAAGGTTTCTCCTTCCATTGGTGCTCAACAAGGCCATCCTCTGCTGTGTATGCAGCGGGAGCCATGGGTCTGTCCATGGATGGTGGTTGGTGCCTCTTTGTATGGTGGTTTAGTCCCTGGGAGATCTGGTTGGTTGGTATTGTTGTTCTTATGGGGTTGCAAACTCCTTCAGCTCCTTCAATCCTTTCTCTAACTCCTCCAATGAGGACTCTGTTCTTGGCTCAATGAAGCATTCATCTCCCTATTGGTCATGCTCTGGCAGAGCCTCTCAGAAGACAGCTACATCAGGCTCCTGTAAGCATGCCCTTGGCATCAGCAATATTGTCTGGGTTTGGTGGCTGTAAGTATATGGGCTGGATCCCCTGGTGGGGCAGGTTCTGAATGGCCATTCCTTCAGTCTCTGCTCCAAACTTTGTCTCCATATCTCCTTCTCTGAATATTTTTGTTCCCCCTTCTAAGAAGGACTGAAGCATCCACACTTCGGTCATCCTTCTTGAGCTTCATGTGGTCTGTGAATTGTATCTTGGGTAATTTGAGCTTTTGGGCTAATATCCACTTATCACTGAGTGCATGCTGAGTGTGTGTGTAGTTTGTTTGTTTGTTTGTTTTTGATTTGGTTACCTCACTGAAGATAATATTTTCTACTTCCATCCATTTGACTATGAATTTCATGAAGACACTGTTTTTAATAGCTGAGTAGAATTCCATTATTTAGATGTAGCACATTTCCTGTATCCATTTCTCTGTCGAAAGGCATCTGGGTTCTTTCCAGCTTCTGGCTATTATAAATAAGGCTGCTATGAACATAGTGGAACATGTGTCCTTTTTATATGTTGGATCATCTTTTGGGTCTATGCCCAGGAGTGGTACAGCTGGGTCCTCAGGTAGTGCAATGTCCAATTTTCTAAGGAACCTCAGACAGATTTCCAGAATGGTTGTACCAGTTTGCAATCCCACCAACAATGGAGGAGTGTTCTTCTTTCTCTATATCCTTACCAACATCTGTTGTTACCTGAGGTTTTATCTAGGCATTCTGACTGGTGTGAGGTGGAATCTCAGGGTTGTTTTGATTTGCATTTCCCTGATGACTAAGGATGTTGAACATTTCGTTAGTTGCTTCTCAGCCATTCAATATTCCTTGGCTGAGAATTCTTTGTTTAGCTCTGTACCTCTTTTTTTAATAGGGCTATTTAATTCAAGTCTAACGACTTGAGTTCTTTGTATATTATGTATAGTAGCCCTCTATCAGATGTAGGATTGGTAAAGATCTTTTCCCAATCTGTTGGTTGCTGTTTTGTCCTAATGACAGTGTCCTTTGCCTTACAGAAGTTTTGCAGTTTTAGGAGGTTCCATTTGTCGTTTCTTGATCTTAAAACATAAGCCATTGGTGTTTTTTTCAGGAAAGTTTCCCCAGTGCCCATGTGATCAGTGTTCTTCCCCACTTTTCCTTCTATTAGTTTGAATGTATCTGGTTTGATGTGGAGGTCCTTGATCCTCTTGGACATAAACTTTATACAGGGTAATAGGTATAGATCAATTTGCATTCTTATACATTCTGACCTCCAGTTGAACCAGCACCATTTGTCAAAAATGCTATCATTTTTCCATTGGATGGTTTTAGCTCCTTTGTTAAAGATTAAATGACAATACGTGGGTGGATTCATTTCTGGGTCTTCAATTCTATTCCACTAATCTACTTGTCTATCTCTACCAATACCATACAGTTTTTATCACTATTGGTCTTTTTTTTTAAATATTTTTTTTATTAACTTGAGTATTTCTTATATACATTTCGAGTGTTATTCCCTATCCCGGTTTCCGGGCAAACATCCCCCTCCCTCCTTCCCTTCCTTATGGGTGTTCCCCTCCCAACCCTCCCCCCATTGCCGCCCTCCCCCCCACATTCTAGTTCACTGGGGGTTCAGTCTTAGCAGGACCCAGGGCTTCCCCTTCCACTGGTGATCTTTCTAGGATATTCATTGCTACCTATGAGGTCAGAGTCCAGGGTCAGTCCATGTATAGTCTTTAGGTAGTGGCTTAGTCCCTGGAAGCTCTGGTTGCTTGGCATTGTTGTACATATGGGGCCTCGAGCCCCTTCAAGCTCTTCCAGTTCTTTCTCTGATTCCTTCAACGGGGGTCCTATTCTCAGTTCAGTGGTTTGCTGCTGGCATTCGCCTCTGTATTTGCTGTATTCTGGCTGTGTCTCTCAGGAGCGATCTACATCCGGCTCCTGTCGGTCTGCACTTCTTTGCTTCATCCATCTTGCCTAATTGGGTGGCAGTATATGTATGGGCCACATGTGGGGCAGGCTCTGAATGGGTGTTCCTTCAGTCTCTGTTTTAATCTTTGCCTCTCCCTTCCCTGCCAAGGGTATTCTTTTTCCTCATTTAAAGAAGGAGTGAAGCATTCACATTTTGATCATCCGTCTTGAGTTTCGTTTGTTCTAGGGATCTAGGGTAATTCAAGCATTTGGGCTAAGAGCCACTTATCAATGAGTGCATACCATGTATGTCTTTCTGTGATTGGGTTAGCTCACTCAGGATGATATTTTCCAGTTCCAACTATTTGCCTACGAATTTCATAAACTCGTTGTTTTTGATAGCTGAGTAATATTCCATTGTGTAGATGTACCTCATTTTCTGTACCCATTCCTCTGTTGAAGGGCATCTGGGTTCTTTCCAGTTTCTGGCTATTATAAATAAGGCTGCGATGAACATAGTGGAGCACGTGTCTCTTTTATATGTTGAGGGATCTTTTGGGTATATGCCCAAGAGAGGTATAGCTGGATCCTCAGGCAGTTCAATGTCCAATTTTCTGAGAAACCTCCAGACTGATTTCCAGAATGGTTTTACCAGTCTGCAATCCCACCAACAATGGAGGAGTGTTCCTCTTTATCCACATCCTCGCCAGCATCTGCTGTCACCTGAGTTTTTGATCTTAGCCATTCTCACTGGTGTGAGGTGAAATCTCAGGGTTGTTTTGATTTGCATTTCCCTTATGACTAAAGATGTTGAACATTTCTTTAGGTGTTTCTCAGCCATTCGGCATTCCTCAGCTGTGAATTCTTTGTTTAGCTCTGAACCCCATTTTTTAATAGGGTTATTTGTTTGCCTGCGGTCTAACTTCTTGAGTTCTTTGTATATTTTGGATATAAGGCCTCTATCTGTTGTAGGATTGGTAAAGATCTTTTCCCAATCTGTTGGTTGCCGTTTTGTCCTAACCACAGTGTCCTTTGCCTTACATAAGCTTTGCAGTTTTATGAGATCCCATTTGTTGATTCTTGATCTTAGAGCGTAAGCCATTGGTGTTTTGTTCAGGAAATTTTTTCCAGTGCCCATGTGTTCCAGATGCTTCCCTAGTTTTTCTTCTATTAGTTTGAGTGTGTCTGGTTTGATGTGGAGGTCCTTGATCCACTTGGACTTAAGCTTTGTACAGGGTGATAAGCATGGATCGATCTGCATTCTTCTACATGTTGCCCTCCAGTTGAACCAGCACCATTTGCTGAAAATGCTATCTTTTTTCCATTGGATGGTTTTGGCTCCTTTGTCAAAAATCAAGTGACCATAGGTGTGTGGGTTCATTTCTGGGTCTTCAATTCTATTCCATTGGTCTATCTGTCTGTCTCTGTACCAATACCATGCAGTTTTTATCACTATTGCTCTGTAATACTGCTTGAGTTCAGGGATAGTGATTCCCCCTGAAGTCCTTTTATTGTTGAGGATAGCTTTAGCTATCCCGGGTTTTTTGTTATTCCAGATGAATTTGCAAATTGTTCTGTCTAACTCTTTGAAGAATTGGATTGGTATTTTGATGGGGATTGCATTGAATCTGTAGATTGCTTTTGGTAAAATGGCCATTTTACTATATTAATCCTGCCAATCCATGAGCATGGGAGATCTTTCCATCTTCTGAGGTCTTCTTCAATTTCTTTCCTCAGTGTCTTGAAGTTCTTATTGTACAGATCTTTACTTGCTTGGTTAAAGTCACACCGAGGTACGTTATATTATTTGGGTCTATTATGAAGGGTTTCGTTTCCCTAATTTCTTTCTCGGCTTGTTTCTCTTTTGTATAGAGGAAGGCAAATGATTTATTTGAGTTAATTTTATACCCAGCCACTTTGCTGAAGTTGTTTATCAGCTTTAGTAGTTCTCTGGTGGAACTTTTGGGATCACTTAAATATACTATCATATCATCTGCAAATAGTGATATTTTGACCTCTTCTTTTCCAATCTGTCTCCCCTTGATCTCCTTTTGTTGTCTGATTGCTCTGGCTAGAACTTCAAGAACTATATTGAATAAGTAGGGAGAGAATGGGCAGCCTTGTCTAGTCCCTGATTTTAGTGGGATTGCTTCAAGTTTCTCTCCATTTAGTTTAATGTTAGCAACTGGTTTGCTGTATATGGCTTTTACTATGTTTAGGTATGGGCCTTGAATTCCTATTCTTTCCAGGACTTTTATCATGAAGGGGTGTTGAATTTTGTCAAATGCTTTCTCAGCATCTAATGAAATGATCATGTGGTTCTGTTCTTTCAGTTTGTTTATATAATGGATCACGTTGATGGTTTTCCGTATGTTAAACCATCCCTGCATGCCTGGGATGAAGCCTACTTGATCATGGTGGATGATTGTTTTGATGTGCTCTTGAATTCGGCTTGCCAGAATTTTATTGAGTATTTTTGCATCTATATTGATAAGGGAAAGTGGTCTGAAGTTTTCTTTCTTTGTTGTGTCTTTGTGTGGTTTAGGTATAAGAGTAATTGTGGCTTCGTAAAAGGAATTCGGTAGTGATCCATCTGTTTCAATTTTGTGGAATAGTTTGGATAATATTGGTATGAGGTCTTCTATGAAGGTCTGATAGAATTCTGCACTAAACCTGTCTGGACCTGGGCTCTTTTTGGTTGGGAGACCTTTAATGACTGCTTCTATTTCCTTAGGAGTTATGGGGTTGTTTAACTGGTTTATCTGTTCCTGATTTAACTTCGATACCTGGTATCTGTCTAGGAAATTGTCCATTTCCTGAAGATTTTCAAGTTTTGTTGAATATAGGTTTTTATAGTAAGATCTGATGATTTTTTGAATTTCCTCTGAATCTGTAGTTATGTCTCCCTTTTCATTTCTGATTTTGTTAATTTGGACGCACTCTCTGTGTCCTCTCGTTAGTCTGGCTAAGGGTTTATCTATCTTGTTGATTTTCTCAAAGAACCAACTTTTGGTTCTGTTGATTCTTTCTATGGTCCTTTTTGTTTCTACTTGGTTGATTTCAGCTCTGAGTTTGATTATTTCCTACCTTCTACTCCTCCTGGGTGTATTTGCTTCTTTTTGTTCTAGAGCTTTTAGGTGTGCTGTCAAGCTGCTGACATATGCTCTTTCCTGTTTCTTTCTGCAGGCACTCAGCGCTAAGAGTTTTCCTCTTAGCACAGCTTTCATTGTGTCCCATAAGTTTGGGTATGTTGTACCTTCATTTTCATTAAATTCTAAAAAGTTTTTAATTTTTTTCTTTATTTCTTCCTTGACCAGGTTATCATTGAGTAGAGCATTGTTCAATATCCACGTATATGTGGGCATTCTTCCCTTATTGTTATTGAAGACCAGTTTTAGGCCGTGGTGGTCCGATAGCACGCATGGGATTATTTCTATCTTTCTGTACCTGTTGAGGCCCGTTTTTTGACCAATTATATGGTCAATTTTGGAGAAAGTACCATGAGGAGCTGAGAAGAAGGTATATCCTTTTGCTTTAGGATAGAATGTTCTATAAATATCCGTTAAGTCCATTTGGCTCATGACTTCTCTTAGTCTGTCTACATCTCTGTTTAATTTCTGTTTCCATGATCTGTCCATTGATGAGAGTGGGGTGTTGAAATCTCCCACTATTATTGTGTGAGGTGCAATGTGTGTTTTGAGCTTTAATAAGGTTTCTTTTACGTATGTAGGTGCCCTTGTATTTGGGGCATAGATATTTAGGATTGAGAGTTCATCTTGGTGGATTTTTCCTTTGATGAATATGAAGTGTCCTTCCTTATCTTTTTTGATGACTTTTAGTTGGAAATTGATTTTATTTGATATTAGAATGGCTACTCCAGCTTGCTTCTTCTGACCATTTGCTTGGAAATTTGTTTTTCAGCCTTTCACTCTGAGGTAGTGTCTGTCTTTGTCTCTGAGGTGTGTTTCCTGTAGGCAGCAGAATGCAGGGTCCTCGTTGCATATCCAGTTTGTTAATCTATTTCTTTTTATTGGGGAGTTGAGGCCATTGATGTTGAGAGATATTAAGGAATAGTGATTATTGCTTCTTGTTATATTCATATTTGGATGTGAGGTTATGTTTTTGTGCTTTCATTCTCTTTGTTTTGTTGCCAAGACGATTAGTTTCTTGCTTCTTCTAGGGTATAGCTTGCCTCCTTATGTTGGGCTTTACCATTTATTATCCTTTGTAGTGCTGGATTTGTAGAAAGATATTGTGTAAATTTGGTTTGTCATGGAATATCTTGGTTTCTCCATCTATGTTAATTGAGAGTTTTGCAGGATACAGTAACCTGGGCTGGCATTTGTGTTCTCTTAGGGTCTGTATGACATCAGTCCAGGATCTTCTGGCCTTCATAGTTTCTGGTGAGAAGTCTGGTGTGATTCTGATAGGTCTGCCTTTATATGTTACTTGACCTTTTTCCCTTACTGCTTTTAATATTCTTTCTTTATTTTGTGCGTTTTGTGTTTTAACAATTATGTGACGGGAGGTGTTTCTTTTCTGGTCCAGTCTATTTGGAGTTCTGTAGGCTTCTTGTATGTCTATGGGTATCTCTTTTTTTAGGTTAGGGAAGTTTTCTTCTATGATTTTGGTGAAGATATTTACTGGTCCTTTGAGCTGGTAGTCTTCACTCTCTTCTATACCTATTATCCTTAGGTTTGATCTTCTCATTGAGTCCTGGATTTCCTGTATGTTTTGGACCAGTAGCTTTTTCCGCTTTACATTATCTTTGACAGTTGAGTCAATGATTTCTATGGAATCTTCTGCTCCTGAGATTCTCTCTTCCATCTCTTGTATTCTGTTGGTGAAGCTTGTATCTACAGCTCCTTGTCTCTTCTTTTGGTTTTCTATATCCAGGCTTGTTTCCATGTGTTCTTTCTTGATTGCTTCTATTTCCATTTTTAATTCCTTCAACTGTTTGATTGTGTTTTCCTGGAATTCTTTCAGGGATTTTTGCGATTCCTCTCTGTAGGCTTCTACTTGTTTATTAATGTTTTCCTGTGTTTCCCTAAGGGAGTTCTTCACATCTTTCTTGAAGTCCTCCAGCATCATGATCTAATATGATTTTGAAACTAGATCTTGCTTTTCTGGTGTGTTTGGATATTCCATGTTTGTTTTGATGGGAGAATTGGGCTCCGATGGTGCCATGTAGTCTTGGTTTCTGTTGCTTGGGTTCCTGCGCTTGCCTCTCGCCATCAGATTATCTCTAGTGTTGCTTTGTTCTGCTATTTCTGACAATGGCTAGACTGTCCAATAAGCTTGTGTGTCAGGAGTGCTGTAGACCTGTTTTCCTGTTTTCTTTCAGCCTGTTATGGGGACAGAGTGTTCTGCTTTCGGGCATGTAGTTTTTCCTCTCTACAGGTCTTCAGCTGTTTCTGTGGGCCTGTGTGTTGAGTTCACCAGGCAGGTCACTTGCAGCAGAAAAGTTGGTCTTACCTGTGGTCCCAAGGCTCAAGTTTGCTCTCGGGGTGCTGCCCACGAGCTCTCTGGGGCGGCAGCAACCAGGAAGATCTAGGCCGCCGTTTCCGGGAGTTTCAGTGCAACAGGGTTCCAGATGGCCTTTGGTGTTTTCCTCTGGCGTCCGAGATGTTAGTGCAGAGAGCAGTCTCTTCTGGTTTCCCAGGCGTGTCTGCCTCTCTGAGGGTTTATCTCTCCCTCCCACGGGATTTGGGTGCAGAGAACTGTTTATCCGGTCTGTTTCCTTCAGGTTCTGGCGGTGTCTCAGGCAGGGGTCCTGCCGCTCCTGGGCCCTCCCCCACGGGAGCCCAGAGGCCTTATACAGTTTCTCTTGGGCCAGGGATGTGGGCAGGTTGGGCAGTTTTGGTGGTCTCTTCTGCTCTGCAGCCTCAGGAGTGCCCACCTCACTATTGGTCTTTTAATACTGCTTGAAGTCAGGAATAGTGTTTCCCCCAGAAGTTCTTTTACTGTTGAGGATAGTTTTCACTATCCTAGGTTTTTTTGTTGTTCCAAATGAATTTTTAAATTGTTCTTTCTAACTCTATGAAGAATCGAGTTGGAATTTTGATGGGGATTGCATTGAATCTGTAGATTCCTTTTGGCAAAATGGCCATTTTTACTATATTAATCCTGCCAATCCATGCATCTTTTGAGATCTTCTTCAATTACTTTCTTCAGAGACTTGAATTTCTTGTCATACAGATCTTTCACTTGCTTGGTTAAAGTTACACTGAAGTATTTTATATTATTTGGGGCTATTGAGAAGGTGTCATCTCCCTGATTTCTTACTGACATTGTTATCCATTGAGTAGAGGAAGGCTCCTGATTTGTTTGAGTTAATGTTATACCCTGACACTTTGCTGAAGTTGTTTATCAGACTTCATAGTTCTCTGTTGGAACTTTTGTTGTCATTTAAGTATACTATCATATCATATGCAAATAGTGATATTTTGACTTATTCCTTTCCGATTTGTATCCATTTGACCTCCTTTCATTGTTTGATTGCTCTGGGTAGGACTTTGAGTTCTATATTGAATAAATAGGGAAAGAGTGGGCAGCCTTGTCTAGTCCCTGATTTTAGTGGGATTGCTTCAAGTTTCTCTCCATTTAGTTTAATATTAGCTACTGGTTTGCTGTTTATTGCTTTTACTATGCTTAGGTATGGGCCTTGAATTCCTGATCTTTCCAGGACTTTTATCATAAAGGGGTGTTGAATTTTGTCAAATGCTTTCTCAGCATCTAATGAAATGATCATGTGGTTCTGTTCTTTCAGTTTGTTTATATAATGGATCACGTTGATGGATTTCCATATATTGAACCATCCCTGCATGCCTGGGATGAAGCCTACTTGATCATGATGGATGATTGTTTTGATGTGCTCTTGGATTCGGTTTGCAAGAATTTTATTGAGTATTTTTGCATCTATATTCATAAGGGAAATTGGTCTGAAGTTCTCTTTCTATCAACAAAGGTCTTTGTGCTGTTTAGGTATACGTGTAATTGTGGCTTCATAGAAGGAACTGGGTAGTGCTCCATCTGTTTCTATTTTGTGGAATAGTTTGGACAGTATTGGTATGATGTCCTTTATGAAGGTCTGATATAGTTTTGCACTAAACTCATGTGATCCTGGGTTCTTTTTGGTTGGGAGACTTTTAATAACTGCTTCTATTTCCTTAGGAGTTATGGGGTTGTTTTGACAGTTTATCTGTTCCTGATTTAACTTTGGTACCTGGTATTTGTCTAGAAAATAGTCCATTTCTTCCAGATTTTTCAGGCTTTTGTAGTAGGACATGATGAATTTTTTAATTTCCCCAGATTCTGTTTTTATGTCTCCCTTTTCATTTCTGATTTTGTTTATTTGGATACACTGTGCCCTCTGGTTAGTCTGGTTAAAGATTTATCTATCTTGTTGATTTTCTCAAAGAACCAGCTCCTAGTTTT
Organism: Rattus norvegicus; assembly: GCF_021556685.1. Taxonomy (NCBI): domain Eukaryota; kingdom Metazoa; phylum Chordata; class Mammalia; order Rodentia; family Muridae; genus Rattus; species Rattus norvegicus. Next base: position 14,158,394 of record NC_141535.1, read on the forward strand.
GTTAACTTTTTTGTATAGTCCTTTTTCTTTCCTCTTGTTTGATTTCAGCCCTGAGCTTGATTATTTCCTGCCTTCTACTCCTCTTGCGTGTATTTGCTTCATGTTGTTCTCGAGCTTTTAGGTGTGCTGTCAAGTTGCTGATGTATCTTCTCTCCTGTTTCTTTTTGCTGGCACTTAGAGCTATGTGTTTTCCTCTTAGCACTGCTTTCATTGTGTCTCATAAGTTTGGATATCTTGTGCCTTCACTTTTATTAAATTCGAGAAGTCTTTAAGTTCTTCCTTTATTTCCTCCTTGACCAAATTATCATTGAGTAGAGTGTTGTTCAAATTTCTTGTATATTTGGTCTTTTTGAAGTTTTTCTTGTTATGAAGACCAGCTTAGTTCTTGATGATCTGATAGGAAGCATGAGATTATTTGTATCTTCCTGTATCTGTTGAGGCCTGTTTTGTGACCCATTATATGGTCAATTTTGGAGAAGGTACCATGAGGTGCTGAGAAGAAGGTATATCCTTTTGTTTTAGGATGACATGTTCTATAAATATATGTTAAATTCTTTTGGTTCGTAAGTTTTGTTAATTTCTCTATGTTTCTGTTTAATTTCTGTTTCCATGATCTGTCCATTGATGAGAGTGTGGTGTTGAAATCTCCTACTATTATTGAGTGAGGTGCAATGTGTGATTTGAGGTTCAGTAAGGTTTCTTTTATGAATGTAGGTGACCTTGCATTTGGAGCATATATATTTAGGATTAACGGTTCATCTTGGTGGGTTTTTCCTTTGAGGAATATGTAGTCTCCTTCCTTATCTTTTTTGATGACTTTTGGTTGAAGATCAATTTTATTCAATATTAGAATGGCTACTTCAGCTTCTTTCTTTGGACCATTTGCTTGGAAAGTTGTTTTCCAACCTTTCCTCTGAGGTAATGTTTGTCTTTGTCTCTGATATGTGTCTCCTGTATTGCAGTAAAATGCTCAGTCCTGTTTAGGTATCCAGTCTGTTAGTCTATGTTTTTTTATTGGGGAATTGAGTCCATTGACATTGAGAGATATTAAGGAGTAGTAATTGTTGCTTACTGATATTTTCATTGTAGAGGTGGAATTATGTTTGTGTGGCTTTCTTCTTTTGCTTTTGTTGAAGGTTTACTTTCCTTCCTGTGTTGGAGTTTTCCAACTATTATTCTTTGTAGGGCTGGATTTGTAGAAAGACGTGTAAATTTGTTTTCATCATGGATTATCTTGGTTTCTCCATCTACGCTAATTGAGAATTTTGCTGGATATAGTAGACTGGGTTAGCCATTTGTGTTCTCTTAGGGTCTGTATGACATCTGTCCAGGATCTTCTGGCTTTCTTAGTCTCTGGTGTAATTCTTATAGATCTGCCTTTATATGTTACTTGACTTTTTCCTCTTACTGCTTTTAATATTCCTTCTTTGTTTTGTGCATTTGGTGTTTTGACTATTATGTGATGTGAGGACTTTCTTTTTTGTGATATCTATTTGGAATTCTGTATGCTTCTTGCGTATTTATGAGCCTCTCTTTCTTAGGTTAGGGAAGTTTTCTTCTATAATTTTTTTTGAAGATTTTTGTTGAAGATTTGTCAAAGATTTTATTGGCCGTTTAATTTTGGAGTCTGCAATCTCTTTTATACCTATGCTCCTTAGGTTTGATTTTCTCATTGTGTTCTGGATTTCCTGGATTTTTTTGGGCTAGGATCTTTTTGTGTTTTATATTATCTTTGATGGTTGTGTCGATGTTTTCTATGATATCTTCTGCTGCTAAGATTCTTTCTTCTATCTCTTGTATTCTGTTGGTGATGCTCTGATCTATGATTCCTAGATTTTCTATCTCCAGGATTGTCTCCCTTTGTGCTTTCTTTACTGTTTCTATTTCCATTTTTAAATCCTGGATGGTTTTGTTCAATTCCTTCACCGGTTTGTGTTTTCATGTAATTCTTAAGGGATTTTTGTGTTTCTTCTTTAAGGGCTTCTACTTGTTTACTTTTCTTGTCCTGTATTTCTTTACGGGAGTTATTTATGTCTTTCTTAAAGTCCTCCATCATCATCATCATAAAATATGATTTTATATCTAAATCTTGCTTTTCTGGTATGTTTGGATATCCAGTATTTGCTTTAGAGGGAGAGTTGGGCTTTGATGATGCCAAGTAGTCTTGGTTTATGTTGCTTAGATTCCTTTGCTTGCCTCTCACCATCAGGTTGTCTCTGGTGTTATTTTGTCTTGCTGTCTCTGACAGTGGCTTTACCCTCCTGTAGTCCTGTGACAGCACTCCTGTAGACCTGCTTTCGTATATGTGGATCTGGGAACAGAGAGCTCTGCTCTCAGGTGTGTAGGCACTCCTGGTGACTGGCTTTCAGCTCTCAGTGCAGTCAGAAACCTGAAGTGTCCTGCCCCTCACTGCTTCTAAGTCCCTGTGCCCAGGGGGCACTGATGGCACTAGGTGCTTTTCTCTTGGGTCAGGAATGTGGGCAGAGAGTAGTCTCCTCTGAGTTCTCAGGAGTGTCTGCACTTCTGAGGGTCCAGCTCTCTCCACCATGGGATTTGGGTGCAGGGAGCTGTGTGACATGTTTAGTTCAGTTCTGGTCACAGGCCGGACCCATCAGGTTCCTCTTCTTCTATAATTTTTACTGACTCTTTTTTTTTTTTTTTTTTTTTTGGAGCTGGGGACCAAACCCAGGGCCTTGTGCTAAATTCCCAACCCCCTTTTACTTGCTCTTTAAATTGGGAATCTTTGCTTTCTTCTATACCTACTATCCTTAGGTTTGATCTTCTCATTGTGTCCTGGATTTCCTGGTGTTTTGCATTTTCTTTGACAGTTGTGTCAATGGTATATCTATGGTATCTTCTGCCCCTAAAATTCTCTCTTCAATCTCTTGTATTTTGTTGGTAATGCTTGCATCTATGACTCCTGATCTTTCCCAGGTTTTATAACTACAGGGTTGTCTCCCTTTGTGATTTCTTTATTGTTTCTATTTCCATTTTTAGATTCTGGATTTTTTTTCAATTCCTTCACCTGTTTGGTTAATTTTTATGTTTCCTCTTTAAGGGTTTTCACCTATTTAACTGTCTTGTCCTGTATTTCTTTAAGGGAGTTATTTGTGTCTTTCTTAATGTCCTCTAATATCTTCATGATTTGTGATTTTAAACCAAAGTCTTGCTTTTGCAGGGTTTTGGGGGCATTCAGGGCTTGTTGTGCTAAGGGAACTGGGTTCTGATGATGCCAAGAGGCTTTGGTTTCTGTTGCTTAAGTTCTTGCCCTTGCCTCTGACCATCTGGTCATCTCTGGTGTTAGCTGGTTTTGCTGTCTCTTTCAGTGGCTTGACCCTCTTGTAAGCCTGTGTGTCAGCACTCCTGGGAGACCATCTTTGTCCCAACAGGATCTGGGTACAGAGATCTGTGGCACAGGGTCAGCTCAGGGTGCAGACAGAAACGGGAAGGATCAAGATTGCTCCTTGATCCCTGTGTCCTGAGGGCTCTGGGCAGGTCCCTGGGAGCAGAAGTGCTGGTTTGACCTGTGCTCTCAGGTGTGAGAGCAGTCCTGGGAGACCAGCTTTCTCCCAGCCATATCTGAGTACAGAGACAGTTGGGGCACAGAGTCAGTACCCCACTCCCCTTTTAAATATCCTATAGCTGATGGTTCTTCCCATGGGAATCATTTTACTATGATTTCCCCCATTTGAGCTGTGTATTCTGAGTGATTTTGTGTTACTGCACGAGGTCTCATGATTTAAAGCACAACTTTAAGACTACAGCTATATGGCAAGGTCCTCACTGCCTGAAGCTTAGTATACGTTGAGGCTCAATAAACATACTAATTTCTCTCATCTGTTCATGGAGCTCAGAGGGACAGTTCTTGCTTTTTCATTCATGAAGCCGTAGGTTTGATTTCCAGTCTTGCTCTTACCCTTAAATATACTGATATATCTGTTCTAAAAAAGGGGATCAGTTCAGATATGGGTGGAGATGGAGATGTACAGAAGGTCAGGAATTTGAAAGTAGGTGTGTAGCAGTTGGGGAGGGGGAACTGGTGGTAGCCACTAGAAAGTCTCAGATGCCAGGGACCCAAGGGGTTTTCAGGACCCAACAGGGAGGGCATTAGCAAAAATACCCAACAAAGAGGAGATAGAACCTGTAGAGACCATATCCAATGAATAGGCATGGCCCCCAGTTGAGGGATGGGGTCACCCACCAACCTCAAAAATATTAATCCAGAATTTCTCCTGTCAAAAGGAAATACAGGACAAAGAGTGGAGCAGAGACTGAAGGAAAGGCCATCCCCATCCGGAAACTGCTGTACCTAGAGATCCATCCCATCTGCAGATACCAAACCCAGACACTATTGCTGATGCCAAGAAGTGCTGATTGACAGGAGGCTAGTTTAGCTGTCCCCTGAGAGTTTCTGCCAGAGCCAGACCAATGCAGATATGCATGAACACAGCCAAACATCAGAATGAGCTTGGGAACCCCAATGGGGAAGTTAGGGCAAGGACTGTAGGAAGAACAACAATATCAACCAAGCAGTCCCCTGAAAGCTCCCAGGGACTAAACCACCAACCAAAGAGCACACAGGTGGGGACCCATGGCTCCAGATGGATACGTAGCAGAGGATGGCCTTATTTGGCATTACTGGGAGGGGATGCCCTTGGTCATGTGGAGGCTAGAAGACCCAGGTTAGGGGAACTTTATGGTAGGAGTGGATGGGCAGATGGGGGAGCACCCTCATAGAGGTAGCGGGGAGGGGCAGGGGACAGGGGGCTTGTGGAAGGGAAACTGAGAAGGGGGATAACATTTGAAATGTAAATATATAAAATAACCAATATAAATGAAAAAAAGAAAGTGGATTTGATTGTTTGATATCAAGTACTTTGAATCAATTTGTGATAAATGTGACTGGGATAAATTAAACATTCTTGAGTTCAATTTCCCTTTTATTAAAAAAAAGCTTCACTCATGCTGTTTATGAAATTTTATTCTCAAGAGGCTAGAAGTTCTGTTTCTGTTTATTTTCCTTTTGGACTTTTGTATCTCAGACTTTTACACTTTGGACAAGGGTGGTATTACCATGGATTTTATCTTTTAACCAGAACAGAAAGTATCAGAACTCTTAGGAAATGATGAGCTTTTGAGAAATTTGCAATATGGACAGATACTGCTACTAGGAAAAGATCAACAAGGGCAGGCTTGAGCGATGCTTGTCCCTCTGCAGGTCTGGCACCCATCCTTGGCAGCACAGACCAGCATCTCTGAAACGTGTGTTGACAGAAGCAGCGCCCCTCCCAACCGAGCTGTTTTCATTCCTGCTTGTTCTTGCTCTTTCCACTCTGTGCTCTCCTTCTCATTTTCTCATGTTTCTTTTTCCTCATGGCCTTCTGTTCTGTCACTTTCAGCTGCATTTCAAAGAACAGAGCCTGTTTGGATTGTAACAGTAGTTCTGAAAAGAGACTTGTAGCAGGCAGTGGAGAAGAGGCACGCAGACGAACTCAGCAGTTAAGTGTCAACTTGAGTACACATGAAACTAAAACTACCTTTCTGATTATTTTCTGCTTCCATTGAGGGTTCTTTTAGCATACATTTTACAGTTTTATTTTACATAGCAATGCTCCCCTTTTTCATTGACTTTTAAATTTTCTCTTCCTTTCTGTTTTTGGATAAACTTGGGATTGCATATTTTTATTCGCCATTACCATTTCTGCACGAGTAAATAGGCCTCTGTTCTCTTTAGTCTAACTTCCTTCAAACAACTATTTCAGCTTAAACCTGGTGTGTGTGTGTGTGTGTGTGTGTGTGTGTGTGTGTGTGTGTTATGTGTGTGTGTGTGTGTGTGTGTTTACTATTGCTGTATTCTACTAGCAGTCTACTTGACTCATACCTGAGGCTGGATGGTGGTAAGACAGGGTTCTTAAGAGGAGAAAGGCGGGAAGACTGCATTACAGAACACTGTCTTTCTTCTCGGAAACCATTGGTTCTCATTATGACTATTTCTGTCCTCTTTTTTTCTTGTCTCACATTTTTGTCCATTCTGCTGGTCAGAACAAGCCAGCTACAGATTTTTGAGGTGTGATTCTGACACTGCTTCTCATCTGGGAAGCCTCCACAGACTAAGAGGGGCTCTCTTCCCACACCTGCTCACGTGCTGTGGTTTCTTTCCTATTGGTAACTTGTTCAATTAGGGTTGCAAGAAAAGCCACAGTAGTGTTTACTGCCTTGCTCAGGAGTCACAGTCGAAACCTGCTTTTTGTGTGGTGACCCTACAGGGACTTTTCCATCAGGACTGGAATCTCCGGTGCACAACTTTCTGCATCTCATCCTTTGCTCATTTGCATCCTAAGCGAAGCATCTTACTTTCCAGTCATCCATATTTATGATCTATCAGAGCACACAGTGACTCCTTTCAGTGTAATTTTCCAATGCCATTAGTCTCTGTATTCCAAATTTGGGCTAGCATTATAAACAGGCAAATAGTTTATCGGATTTCAAATAAACCCTATATAAACAGGGGTAAATAAGAATAAAATAACATGTATAGTCAAGCCAACTTGGAGGGAAAAGGTGTTCATTTTCTTTTAATGAACATAATAAAATATGTCTTTATTTATATAGCATCAATGTATATTAAACACTTTCACAAGAACTTTTGATGTGTTCACCTTTAATGGGATGTATGAACTTGGTTAAGTATTGATAAGGGTATGAAGGTTTGTCACACTCATCCCGACTGCCTGTGTCATGGTCTGGTCCCCCTGTCATAACACCTTGATGGATGGAGTCATTTAAAATATTTTAGGCTATTTAAACTTAGAGCATTTAGTTCAATGCAGCAATAGAAGTGGAAGCCCCATAGTACTGTTATGTGCAGGGACTCAAAGTTGTACAGAGTTGAATTCCATTTCTCCTGTGTATTAGTTTTGCAACCAGTATGTATGCTAACTAACTCTTTTGTCTTATGTGCCATGAGCACAGGATTTACCCTTGTTCTACCAGCATTTCTGAATGAGACTAGATCCAAACTGGAGGGACAACTCTCTTCTTGGCTAAGCTGTTGTATATAAGGGATCAATGGCAGACCTGAAGATGGGTGCCCCCAAAGCCTTTGTGAATAAATGAGTTTAATTGGGGTTACTTGCTGTAGCAGAAATGACACAAAGATGGCTGAATCCATAAATCCCTACCACAGGTGACATCTCACAGAATCTGAAAACCTGTAGAATACATTACAGGTGCAGGCTGCTCAGTGGGTTGGAGAGTGTCCTTTTTAGATGGCTTAGCTGGCATGCATGATAATAAAACAAATGGACAGTGGTGGCCCTTTCCTTCAGTACTATGGGTTGTAAGTATAGAATTCAGGTTGTCAGGTTTGGAAACAACCTCTCCTCCTATCTAAGCTGCCTGGCCAGAACAATGTCAAAAATGTTTTACTCACCTCTCATCATACTGTTCACCCCTATTAAGAAAACCGTAATTTTGTCTTGGTAGGGATTGATTTCTCCTGTGTTGCTTTCTTGTTTGGCCTTTATTTCTAACATGGTTTTTAAGCTCCTAAATCTTTCTTGTTAGGAAACAAAAATCAAAAACAAAAACAAAAAAGCATGGTCTCTCCTTGTGATGAGTTGTATATGCTTGGCCCAGGGAGTGGCACTATTAGAAGGTACGGCTCTGTTGGAGTAGGTGTGTCACTGTGGGTGTGGGTTTTAAGACTCTCGCCCTATCTGTCTGGAAGCCAGTATTCTGCTAGCAGCCTTGATGAAGATGTAGAACTTTTAGCTCCACCTGTACCACGCCTGCCTGGATGCTGCCATGTTCCTACCTTGATGATAACAGACTAAACCTCTGACCCTCTAAACCAGCCCAATTAAATGTTGTCGTTATAAGAGTTGGTTTGGTCATGGTATCTGTCCACAGCAGTAAAACCTTAACTAAGACACCCCTCTTGTTTCTTACTTGTTCTTACATTGTCAGTGGTTCAAATGGCCTGGGTGCTCAATACAAATATGTTGTTTTGTTTTCCCTCGCACTGTTGACCTTAGGATGATAGCACACAGAATGATGAAACTCATTTTCTTAAAATTATTTTCTTTTGATTTGCAAATTCTCTATCCCACATATTTTCCCACCACAACACCCATTGGTTGAGGGCCCTTAAATGTGGATTCATTCTGTCTTCCATCCTTGGACCGTTGTATTTTTCTCCCATTTCATTTATCTATATGGTAATGAGTAAAGGTTGCCCAATCATCTTCGAGGCACAGTTGGCGACTTTATCTAAAGCACACTTTACAGCTGTTCCTCTGGAAGTCTGCAGCTGCCGACTCCAACCCTGAAGGAGCCGTGTCCCTGCGTCTGCCTTCGTGTGTTTGACCACTTGCCATTAGGGAATGTTTGAGAATCAAAAGTTGTTTGTACTGAGCTTATACTGTCTTGGCAGTGAGTATTGGATCTCTCTCCTGTGCTGTTTTCTTGTTTGGCCTTTATTTCTAACATGGTTTTAAGCTCCTAAATCCTTCTTGTTTGACATATTTTTGTCAATATCCCATAAATGATATCTTAACTATTAACACTGTTCTCACATCAGGTTAAGTATTACCGGTAATCTTGAATGGATTATCATATTCAAGTGGATGAGTATGCAAATACTGTAGTATTTTATACACTGAACTTTAGAAGCCTTGGAATTTGGTAGCTACAAGGTCTTGGAACCAACTCCTCTCAATGATAAGGAATAATGGCTGTATTTAAAATGTCTTCTGAGATGGGGGGTTGTATATCACTAGAGAAAAGTGTATTTGATTTGATAAGAAATACTCAGTCCCAAGACACGTGCTCCACTATGTTCATAGCAGCCTTACATATAATAGCCAGAAGCTGGAAAGAACCCAGATGCCTTTCAACAGAGGAATGGATACAGAAAATGTGGTACATCTACACAATGGAATATTACTCAGCTATCAAAAACAATGACTTTATGAAATTCATAGGCAAATGGTGGGAACTGGAAAATATCATCCTGAGTGAGGTAACCCAATCACAGAAAAACACACATGGTATGCACCCATTGATAAGTGGCTATTAGCCCAAATGCTTGAATTACCCTAGATGCACAGAACACATGAAACCCAAGACAGATGATCAAAATGTGAATGCTTCACTCCTTCTTTAAAAGGGGAACAAGAATACCCTTGGCAGGGAATAGAGAGGTAAAGATTAAAACAGAGACAGAAGGAACACCCATTCAGAGCCTGCCCCACATGTGGCCCATACATATACAGCCATCCGATTAGACAAGATGGATGAAGCAAAGAAGTTCAGGCCGACAGGAGCCGGATGTAGATCTCTCCTGAGAGACACAGCCAGAATATAGCAAATACAGAGGCGAATGCCAGCAGCAAACCACTGAACTGAGAATAGGACCCCCATTGAAGGAACCAGAGAAAGGACTGGAAGAGCTTGAAGGGGCTTGAGATCCCATATGAACAACAATGCCAAGCAACCAGAGCTTCCAGGGACTAAGCCACCACCCAAAGACTATACATGGACTGACCCTGGACTCTGACCTCATAGGTAGCAATAAATATCCTAGTAAGATCTCCAGTGGAAGGGGAAGCCCTGGGTCCTGCTTAGACTGAACCCCCAGTGAACGTGATTGTTGGGGAGAGGGAGGTAATAGGGGGAGGATGGGGAGGGAAACACCCATAAAGAAGGGGAGGGGGAGGGGTTAGGGGGATGTTGGCCCGGAAACCGGGAAAGGGAATAACATTCGAAATGTAAATAAGAAATACTCGTTAATAATAATAATAAAAAAGAAATACTCAGTCCCATACTAATTAAGTCCTATATTTTCTGACTTAAACTTTTTTCCCTCTATTCAGTATTTTAATGCAATTGCTATCCAGTACAAGTTAGTAATGTGTTAACTTTAACTCTTCTCTTTGTACAAATGCAGTTATCTAGTTCGGAAGTGTTTCTCAATCTCCACTTTATCATGTCCAGCCCTACAATCCTATTCAGTCCTTCATCATGTTACTTTAGAATATTATGACAGCTTCTGTCTACTGTATAATTTACATGTTAGCTTTCATGTGGACATAGTTGAGATAGTCATTCCTCTCTTTAGTTAGAGTGAGAACAGATAACATTCTTATGAAAATATCTTACATGCTGCATTAACTAGGAAGGTTATATACAATGGAGACTAACTAAATATTTGATTAATTTTTTTAGCTAACTCATGTTTCTTTTAAGTTAATTAGGGTCAAGAGGTAAGTTTTATCTTATCAGTCAGAACTCTGATTGAATTGACCTTGTCTTCTGCTCTAGAAGTTTCCAACTTCAGGCTGCACGTACACTGGCCTTTTCAGAGTTGTAGGAGAAGGCTCCTTCAGTGACTATCACCAATCGATGATCAGCACTAACATTTTGGGATGTATTTTCGTATTAGGAAAATATCAAGTTGCATTATAGATATGTTCTGCTTATGGGAAATCTGCCTCGAGATTTAAATATCCATATTTACAGAGATTTACATATTAAAATCAAGTGTTATGAATATGTGATGCATTATGGGTATGTGATGCTTCCATGAGGGATGTAAATATTCAAATATAATCTACTTGGTACTGAGGAAAATTATTTCCTGGCTTAGGGAAAGATCTCAGAATCTGTGATAATCAGTGCCTGCGCTCAGCTGAGCTGCAGCAGGAAACTTCTGTCCTATGTGGATCAGTTTCCTGAACGATCAAGTAGAAATAAACTGCATAAGATCTAAAACCACACTGAACTTGCCCGGGGAAGGTGTGCCGTGGGAGAAGGACACTACAGACATTGGTTGGATCCTATATAAGAGTATTTCACACACACCCCTTTGCTCTCCTTAGTTAAGAAAAGCTGCTTGTCAGCATTTGCTGACAACTTACCCTAACAAAGGGCACACACTGAAACACCGGGACAATGTCCAGCACAATGGGAAGTTCAGATCTTGGGGAAAACACAGCAACTGACATGCCTGAGGCCTCAGGGTCCACACTGCTATAGGTATACATAGGTATACATCCATCTGCAACCCTGGGCATAGTGTGGATTCAGCGAGGGAACTCTGACGAAAATAGCCTGCCTTGGCTATTTTTTAAGTTCCCAGTAATAGTCATAGATCAAATGACTTTGAGATACAACTCCATGGAGTGTCTCGTCATTCCAGAATGTACTATGTTTTGGGCATCCTGATAATTTTGTTGTTGTTCTTAAATAATTAAATACTATTAACTACTTGATCTATATTCATACCTGTTCTAATAATTGAAATTAAGTGACATCTTAACATTTTACATTTGTCAAGAATCTTAAAGATTAAACAAGGCTTAGGCACATCAAAATTTAACGATCATGTTGTCTTTATCTTAGATATTAAAAATAAAGATATATTATAAACCTGTCGGTGCTTGGGTGATGAGTATACACAGTGTGGCCTGCTGTGTTGTCCAAAAATACTTCAGCCTTATCCATTCTGGAAAGGTGAAACTATTGACTTTGTTTTAATTGTATACTTGAGTATTTTTTTTGAATATTATAATTTGCTGTTGAATGAGGCACACAATTTGTCTCAAATTCAAGAATGTGATTAATTGTTTGTAGCAGTCCTGCAGGTGCAGCATTTACTACTAAAGAATTATTAATACAATATGCATTTTAATTATCTAAGTGACTTTTAACATGGTCAAATTTTCTTAACGTATGTGGGTGTGAGGTTCTGCCGAATCAAAGGTAATTAATGTTTTCCAGCAGTAAGTGTGATAAATACTTGCTTGTTAAGTCAATTACATCCAGACAGAACTTGAATGTGAAGTAAGGGTGTATTATAAGCTTCTTGCAGATAGAATTTATATAACAGAGCCACTAATTTGCCACTTGCTATTCCAGCAAGATTCGAAAAATTAGATAGCTGAGTTGCTGTAAGAACACAATTTGCTGCACAGATGCCTGAGAGAGAACTTAGGCTTCATCTTCGCTTGTTGATTTTTGTCAAGTAGTCACCTGGGGCCTGTTTTGGAACAGTTGATAATTCACACAAAAGCAATAATTGTATAGAAAAACGAGGAACAATTAAGCACTTTGCTTAAGATCCTCAAGAATTTGCAGCAGATTATCGGTAGATTTTGGTGTAAAATACAAGAATAATGGGAAAATTGTTGGGAAATTATGGAATTCCCCACTGAAGTGAAATTCAATGAGGATGGTGGAGAGATGTAATGGTGTGCTCTATCTGACTCCTCTTAATTTAGCTGGAATTTGAAATATAAACTGTGAAGTTTTGGTTCTTAATAAAGTAACTCATGACTCTTCTTTCTCCTATTTACATGCAGCTAAAGCAATACTTGAACCAGGAAGGGAAATTATTTATTTCATATTATTTACCTAGAATTCATATAATGAGGAATATTAAGAAGTAGGGTTCAATTTATTTAAATGTTGTTTATGATAAATTCCCTAATTCCATGAGATAAATGTTCACATCATTATCAATTGTGGGGCATCATACAGTGAAATATATTCTCTTCAAATTAAAATTAATAAAAGCAATATGAACAATAATGTACATGTATGTGTGCCTCTGTGTGTGTGTGTGTGTGTGTGTGTGTGTGTGTGTGTGTGTGTGTCAGAGAATAACTTTCTGGAATTCATTTCTTCCATACTTTTTTTTTAGGCAGTAACTTCAGAATACCAGGCCTGTACTTTTACCTGTTGGGGCAGATCTCCACCTGAATAGTGTAACACATTCTTACTTAGTTAGCTTCTGGTGCCTGGTCTTTTAGCTCATGAATATTTTCAACATTTGTCATTTATTGAAGAAAAAGTTGATATATGTGGAAGAATAGAAATATGTAATGAGTTATAGTTAACTTTTAAATCTTGCTTCCTATTACTAATGTGTGATTATGTACATACACATGCATTTGTTTCAGTGTCAATTTACTAATTTGCTTACCTACTTTTGCTAAATTTTTTCATTATTTTGAAGTAATTCACAGTTCTCTTTTCACCCAGGAAGTACTCAGATATGCTATATGAAACATGGTTTGGATGATTAGTATGCATATGCTAATGTAACTTTTATTTGCCAGATATAATTGTCATCTCAGTAGCTTACTGTTGAACAAGCTCACCCTTTCTAGTTCTTTCTTAACTCTGGCTGGCTGGTTCAACTCAGCTGTTCTGGCTTGAACTCCTCTCCAAGCTTACTGATTCCAATAGCTTCTCTTGGCTTGTCAGTGGATTTCTCTAGCCACTGACTAATTGAATGGGCCTCAGACTAACTCTGGCAGTTTGTTATAATCTTCTGGTTCTTTCTTACTGTCTGGCCCTAGCTGCCTCTGCTGACATATACTGCACCAACTGCATGCACTGAACTGATTGTTTTCCCATGAACTCTTAAGTAGCCTCTGTGTCCTGTCTGTTTTCTTGAGATGTGGGCATATTCTATCTCTGACTCATCCTATTAAATCTTTCTCTGGTTCATCCTCCTGTCTGCCTTTCAGTTAGATAGCACTTTCAAACATGGCTGCTTCTATCTACAAACTAACATTGCCTTCTTTGTTTGGAATTAAAGGTGTACTCTAAGGTCATGTATGTATTCTAGCCAGATCATACCATAATCTGGGGTATGCCTGCATTCCGCTGGACCATATAGACCTAGAAGGTCTTTGGATGTGATCTCTAGCCAGAGCAGCTGTATTTCTGGATTAAAATTCTCCTACATGAATTTAGGGTTTTTAAAACTAAATCTCTGTTTTATGGCCATTTCCTTAGGATCACTAAGAAGACCTAAAACATTATAAAGAAGAAAATTATAGTGAATACTCATTAAGACTAAGAAACTAAACAACTCCTGAGACTTAGGAGCAAAGGTGTCTGAAGGGATGGATTTTCCATAAAGTATGAATGCGTGAGTAGTTCTGAATTGTGAGGGATCTGCACTCCTTACCTCCATATGTGCTTCTCTAGTATCATCTGTGTAGCCAATGTCATATAATGGCTACTGCTAGTCTCATATCAGATAAACTTGGCAATTGTCTCATATCAGTTCTTGATTGTTACCTCCTACTCATAATAATGAAGATGCTTCAGCCATCTTGGAGGGATGTAGGGTGCTAGTACAGAGGAAGTGGAACTATCAAAACTGGTAATGAAATTACCATAGCGATTCCATATAGTAAAGGGATAATCAACTTCTTTCAGACCGAGTTTCCTGCTTGTTCCTTCTTTATTTACCCAGGTTTCATCTGTGTCTTAGTTTCATAAGTGTCATAAGGTAGGCAAAAAAGAAATACACCCTCCATGCCAGTTAAAAATTTCTATGACAGTTCATAGAAAGATACTTTAAGTGATTCCCATTTTACATATAAATCATTGTGTAAGTGAACATATCATGTTAACCAGTAGTCAGTCTGATGTAAACCCTTAATTACTATACTGTCCTGCTTACCAAGTTGAGGACAATAGTACACATAAGGGACAACATATGTCTAAGCTATCCTGTAGAGGAACTTCAATTCAAAACAATCTTGCTCTGGCAAGAAATCACATCCAAAGGCCTGGATTTGTCTGGAATACAGATATGCCTTTAATTCCAGGAGACAGAGGCAAGCAGATCTTTGATTTGAAGGCTGACTTGTTATAGAGCACATTGTAGGTAAAGAAAAACTTAGGGAGTCCCACCTTTAATCCCAGCACTCAAGAGATAAAGGCATGCAGATCTCTGAGTTCTAATCAGTTCTGTCCAGACAGTTCATAGAATTTAGAGGCAGTTTTACTGGGAGAGTTTTACAGAGACAGTTTGAAGAGAGAACAAGCAAGACAAAAGTAAAGACAGAATGAGCCAGAAAATGAGAAGGAGCCAGAAGATTTAAACAGATTGCTGTAGTTAGTTTGAGGTCAAGCAGAACAATTCAGTCAGAAGCCGAGAGAAGCCAGTTTGATTTAGTCAGCTAGAAGTGGAGTTTGAGCCAGAAGAGCTGAGTTGAACCAGCCAACCAGAGTTCAGGAAGAGCTGGAAAGGGTGATCTTATTTAGTATTAACTCTCAGACACTGAAAACATTCTAGGTCTAAATAAGATTATCTGGAGGCTAGAAGCTTCTAGGACTAAGCCTGGGTTAGAAGACAGAGGCAGTGAGCCTCTGAGACGACAATTTAAAAAAGGGTACTTTTACACTTCCCACTTCCCTCTATGCAGAATTCCAGCAGTTGAAAATAAACTTCCTTCCCTGTGTATGTTTTAGGGCTCTGCAGTGGTTCTTCACTGTCAATCTAATTACACAACCTTCTTTACCAGGCGGTACTGGTTTTATTTTCCCCTATACAAATGGAATAGTGATGATTTTTGACAGTCTTTGAACTTGAAGAACACCATGACCCTAAGTTCTCATGATCTATCATTTCAGGTGGAAATTCTATGCCTGCCTTATTGTTGATTCCTATTTGTCTTCTTTGCAGGATCAGACATAGAGCTATTTCTTTGATGGTTGTAAATTACGAGTTAAACAGGGAGGTTACCTTTTTATGTTCTGTTGTCTCTCTGAAGTGCCTGCAATAGATGCTCAGTGAACAGTTTTGATGATTTCACAAATGTAAGAAGCACACATGCAAAGAAACTGCCTTAATGATTTAAATCTGCGTGGGCCATCTGCATTTTGTCTGTGTACTGTTCTGCATACTAAGTGTTAATTTTTAGATTTCATCTTACTCTGGAGGCATAGTACAGATGATTAGATTGAGAATCACAACCCTGATAATTAGCTTAGAGATTCAGAATCAGGATGTGTGCTACAAAAGTGATTTTTTAGAGCATTTGGCCCTAAGGGGCTAGATAACCAGCTGCCTCCAGTTTTATACCTGCCAACATCTGGCTTGGTCAATAGGTATTTGGAAATGTAACGGAGCATGAGGGAGTTCTTTGACTAACTCTGTCTTGACCTCGGGAGAGTAGGTCAAGGCCCTGATTCACTTTTTAGAAAAATACAAAATTATCGATGTTGTATTATATTTGCAAAATGATTTGAAAGTACTTTAAAAAAGTCCTCACTCTAAACTCTATTGTAAGTGAATTACTATGTCATTGCCATTCTATGGGTTTTACTATGATGTAAAAAGATATAGGTTTTTACTTTATTTTTTTGGTTATCACAGGTCAGAACAAATACTGATGTGATTTCAGAAACATCCTGCTTTTTCAATAGCACAACACCTTACCTCTAAACGAAATAAAACTAAGGGATAGGGCAATGGTTAAAAAAAGTAATAATAGATTGACCAAGGAGAAAACTGTTTATTTTAAAAGGAGAGAATTATTTATTTATACCTTAAGTTTAAAATAACTGCCTTCCAAACACCAAATGTGCATTGGTTCTCTAGTGGTATAAAAACACAGTAATTCTCAGCTGTGTTAAGAGAGCACTGTCTTTTTTTTTTAGTTTGTGGCTGGTATGATTTTGCTCACTAGGCTCCCATTTACCCCATCCTAAACATGCTATATAGTGATGAAAATTGTATCCTTGAACACGTAGCATTTAGCATCCACTAGAGTGGACCAGTTGACTGGCCTCCTGATTAACTCATAGATGTCTCTACCTCTTCTTTTCATAACCCAAGTTCAGGATAAACATTGCTATCCTTAGAGGAGAAGCAGCTTGTGATCTTGTGCTGCTGCTGTACTGACTTCCAGGAAATACTAGATGCTCTTGTTCCTACCTCATAGTCAGGTTTCATGGCCTGAGAGTTTTTGTATGTATGTATGTATGTATGTATGTATGTATGTATGTATGTATGAATGTATGTATGTATGTATCTGATGGTTTCCATATGTTTGACCCAAGGAATGGCACTATTAGAAGGTATGGCCTTGTTGGAGGAAGTGTGTTACTGTTGGGGTGGGATTGGAGACTGCCCCCTAACTGCCTGAGGATGCTCAGTCTATTCCTGGCTTCCTTCAGATGAAGATGTAGAACTCTCAGCTCCTCCTGAACTATGCTTGCCTAGATGCTGTCATGCTCCCGCCTTGCTCTGAACCTGTAAGCCAGCCCCAATTAAATGTTGTCCTTTATAAAATGTGCATTGGCCATGGTATCTGTTCACAGCAATAAAACCCTAAGACAGTGTATGTATGTATGTATGTATGTATGTATGTATGTATGTATGTATGCATGTATGTGTATGGTATGTATGTATGTACAGTATGTAGTGTGAATGTATATGTGCATGTATGTATTTAATTTGTACTGATGATATAGGATGTATTCACACACCTTACTTACCGGCAGGTTCCTCTTGAGTTTACTCCTGACTCTAGCTTGTTACAGGTTCCTCTGGGTCTTCTGTTTATCACCTCATTTTACACAACCATTGCAGTCCCACCTGGACTCTCAAGTACCCTTGCCTTCTACATCAGAGACACAGAAGCAATCTCAGATTTCTTCCACACCATGGAGGAGATGAGGGATGTGAAGAGGTTGGCTCAGCCTCTTTCTCTGCCCATGTGTGCTGCATTATTCTGCATTGGTAATCCCTAAGTCACTGATGTTGGCAGAATTACTACAAAGTCATTTCTGGAGGCCCAATGAGAACCAGGGCTTCCTGGTTGCTCTGTATGCCCCTGTAAAATCGTCACACCTTTTGAACCACGGTGCTTATATCTACTGTACAGGAGCTGGGGGACCTGGGAGTTTTTTGTTCTTACATTTACTTCTTTACATTATTTATCTCCTAGGGGTCCAGGAGGGATTTATATAATTTTCTAGCATTCCTTCTGCTCTTATTCTTAGAATAGTTGACAAGGAGAAAATACATTATTAATTATATATTAAAATACTATTAAAAACACCCACAAGTCATGATGAGAAAATAGCAGAAGTGGAGTTTGAAGGATCTTGTAAAACAGAACACCCTAAGGCTATTACAGAAAAACAAGCAAGAGTAGAATGTGTGTTTTTGGTAGGGTAGGATGAACATTTTGTTTTGTAATGTACACAGTGTTGGAAGAATGTGTTTTTAGTGTATCTATAGGAAAGTAGTCTTGCTCTTCGAGCTGTTGTTTTGAATCTTGACATTGTGACTATAAGCAAGTTGCTTGACCCAACCTCTTCTTTTCTGAAGCTCTGGATGAATAACAATTGTTCTTTTTCTATTGTAGGGTTGTTGTAAAACCAAAATATGACATCAATGAAAGCATGCTGGAAGAAAATCTGTAGTAGGAGCAAAGTGCTTACTTATTCTGCATACTTGGAGAAGTTCAGGGTCTAGACCCCGGTTCCAATACCAGTAGTGAGAGTGTCTGCCTTCTTGCCCTCATGGCTCCTTTCTGTCTGTAGCCAAGGTTATTCCTATGCCAGCCTTTGTTAGCATCTATATCTTGATAGAGAGATTGTAGGTATTTTTTCAAATTTACATTTAAAAAATTTAACCCTATATATTTAGTAGTGGATATTGAAGGACACTGATGACTTCTAGGAAAATTGAAAATGCTTGTTAATATCAAGAGAAAATTAATGCTTTAAAATGTAATGATTTTTAATGTATAACTAGTAATGAACTGCACAAACAAAATATGTTTATTTGTAGTTAATGATACTATGACTTTATGTACATAATTCATGTGCACAGACTAAATACACCTAGCAAATGTACATCTTCATAACCAATTTAAAAATATACCACATCTGGGCACAGTGGCAAACACCTTTAATTCCTGCACCTAGAAGGCAGAGGCGAGTGGATTTCTAGGCTAGCCTGGACTATATCGTTAGATCCAGGACAGCCAGGTTTACAAAGAGAGACCCTATTTCAACACAACTCCACGCCCCTCAAATACTGATAAGTAGGAAGCTCCAAGCCCCTAAGTGCCCTAAATTGTGGGTCTGTTTCCTCAATAATGAAGCAGATAAGTTAAATATGAGTTTACTTTTGGTTGAGTTTTTGTTTTTCCCCATAACCTCAAAAGATTTCTAAGCCTGGGCTGATTTTCGATACCTGGTTTCAAGAAACACTGAACTTAGCTGATCTCTGTGTATGTTTACAACCATAAACATCACCCTTTCTCTCTCAGGAGGCTGCGAGCCTTATTTCCAAACCAAAAGATTTTATGTGAGGTTTTACAGATAGAATCATGAGATGACTTTACAGAGCAGGAAGAAAACCAAAGACAAATGCATCTCCAGGCTCGGAGCTATGAGCCCGGTGACATGATAGGCCCACAGTTTATCCTTCTTAGCATTAATATTTGGTTCCAAAAATCTATGAAGACTATACATTGATCAAGTGCAATGGTGTGGAAGAAATATTTTCCTTACATATCTATTACAAAATAAAATCCTTAGAATACATCTCTGTAAAATAAACCTTTATTTTCAAGGAGTAAAACTGGTTTTAAACATGACAATTCTCTAAGAAGCATTAATTCTCAATAGTGCTCACTGAAACGAATCTTTTAATCAGGTTATTGGTTTTAAAATCATATCTAATGAAATAAATGTTTGCAACTTATCTTATTTTGTAGACACACATACACATATACACACACACACACACACACACATACACACACACACACACACATTTACTCACACATACATACACTATGGACCATTTTATTTTATCCAAAGCTAAGAAGTTTTTTTTTTGAGAGAAAAGAAAGAAAAACAGAAATGCTGTAATTTGTTAAATTTTTTTTCTTTTCTTTTTTTTTTTCAGAGCTGGGGCCCGAACCCAGGGCCTTAAGCTTCTAGGCAAGCGCTCTAACACTGAGCTAAATCCCCAACCCCTATTTGTTAAATTTTAATCAAATTACACACATTTCTTTTTTCGTTTTGTTTTTCAAAAGGGTAAAAATAATTCATTGTCATGTGTATCAGAATCGGAATTTTTATACAGAGCTTTCCCAATTTGTAGCATTTGCTGTTACACTTGCAGTGGATTCAATATGAAATGATCTGAAAGCCTCTTTTATACCCACCTTTCTTTCTTTTTATTATTTTATTTAATTCCAATTATTACCACACCTCTCATTTATTAAAAACCTCGCCCAGTTTTTCCCCCTATTGCTTCTCCCCTTTGCCTGTGAGAGAGTGCCCCAACATCCACCTCCCTTGGGCATCAGTTTCTGCAGGATTAGATGCATCCTGCCCTATTGAGGCCACCAGACAAGGCAACACTCTGCCTTAGTCTGTGAACTTGCCCATGCATGCTCTTTGGTTGGTGGCTTATTCACTTGAGCTCCAAGACATCCAGGTTAGTTGATGCTGTTGTTCTTCCTATGGGGTGGCTATCCCCTTCAGTTCCTTCAGTCCTTCCTCTAACTCTTCCGTAGTGATCTTGGACCTCAGTCTAATGCTTGTCTGTGAATATCTGCATCTGTCTCAGTCAGCTGCTGGTAGAGCTTCTCAGAGGACAGCTATGTTAGGCACTTGTGGCTCAGCTATTAAAGGCTAGGGTCGCAACCAAAAATTATAGCCCCTGTCTTAGATAGGGTTTTACTGCTGTGAACAGACACCATGGCGAAGGCAAGGCTTATAAAAGATGACATTTAATTGGAGTTGGTTTACAGGTTTAGAGGTTCAGTCCATTATCACTGAAGTGGGATCATGACAGCATCCAGGCAGGCATGGTGCAGACAGAGCTAAGAGTTCTATGTCTTCATCTGAAGGCTGCTAGGAGAACACTGGCTTCGAGGCAGCCAGGGTGAGGGTCTTAAGCCCATACCCGCAGTGACACACTTCCTCCAACAAGGCCACACCTTCTAATAGTGCCACTTTCTGACCCAAGTATATACAAACCATCACATACCTTCTTTTCAAAGATACTATTTCTTGCAGGAAAAGGGCTTTGTTTTGAAAGAATCATGTAAAAAATGCGGGCAACATTAAAACTGAAATAATTTACGATATCAAAGATGTATTTCTCTTTACAGCTGAATCCAAAGAAAGACTGCATCAGTTGCCTCATGTTAATCTAGGGGCTTCTCTCAGGTTGTATCCCCAACAGGCAGAAATCCAAGATTTATGGAGATTAATAGTAAAAATAAATATTTATTCTGTCAGAAAAGAGGGAGATGTTGAAATGCAGTGTATCTTAATATTTTGTTTAAGGGATTTCTTTTGCATCAGGGTAAGTAAAGCCTATTTCCTATTAGTGAGTGAGAATCCAGCAGCCCCATGGGTTTAACTGGGAACAGTGCCAGTTTTGTACATATGGACAGCTACCTTCAGGGCATTGGACACATTTTACAATCTTTGTTTCTGAACCAGTCTCTTTCCCCCTCTCTTAACCCTTTCTCCTTTTTCTTCTCCTTGTCTTTCTCCACACCCCAACTACTTCTTTAACCTAATGGTGGTGGGTTTCGCCTTTTGTCCTTCTCAAATGTTGGCCTAGTTACACAGCTCTGTGAAGCACTTAGGGCACACTGGCCTGGTTTATTGAAGATATTTCCTTGATAAAGATTCTCTCTCCCTGATTCCTTTGGATCTGCTGTTCTAATTTTTTTCATATGGAATTTTTCCTTCCTGTTCTCCATACGGAAAATAGTAAATGTGGGCCTGGAGAGATGGCCTGGTGATTAAGAGCACTTACCACTCCATCACAGGGGGGTGTTCAGATCCCATTTCCTACATTGAGTGGGGAAGCAGACAATAGTAAATAAGTCTCCAGGGAGTAAGATGCCTTATTCTGGCCTTTGTGGGCACACACACACACACACACACACACACACACACGTGAGTGTGTGTGTGTATATATATATATATGTATACATACACGTGTGTGTATGCAACATATATATGCAAACATCCACACGAATATATTAATATACATAAACACACAATCCACACACATACATACTCTCACATACACATATGCACACATACTCACACACACATACTGAGAGGCACATAAAACACATACATATAAATAAAAATAATAATATCTTCTTTACATAGGTAGTAAACTCTTTATTTTATTTTTTAAACACAGGAAATTTTGTTTTCAAACCTCATCAAACAATTTTTCAGTATGAATAAAAGAGAAATTAGATATTAAAAGCATATTGTCTACCTATAAAAGGTGGGAAACTTTCAACATTCTATTAAGTACCCACCTACTGAATACTGTTCTGCTCTATGGTAGAGGCAGGTATTGTTTTTATAACATTCCTGAAGCTTATCATCTCAGTACTGAGTACCATTTGATGCACAGTGCTAACTATATCTTATTCTTTGTTAAAAATCTACGTCTTAAGTTTTCAACAAAAAAAATTATATAGAACGAAAGTTGATTTGAAATGAGTTTTAGAAATAATCTTTGAACTGTATAGTTCAAATATTAAAAAAGCTTGTGTAATGCAAATCAGCTTCCAGTCTTTGTCTAGCCTCACTATCTGCAATATTTTTTCCCATAGGAAGTGTTAAATAGAGTTTTGCTATGTAGCCCAGGCTGGCCTAGGACGTACCACATAGCCTAGGCTGACTTCCAGCCTGTTACTCTTCTCTTTGCTTCTTCAGTGCTGGGATGCCAGGGGTGTGCCAGCATGCCTAGTTACCTTTAAATTTAATAATGTGCCTCATCACTTCAGAGAATTTCCGGCTTAGAAAAAAATCATTAATGAGTTTCTATGGTGCTATATCCTATCACGTGAGTACTCATCGAATGACAATTTCCAATGAAATTTTATTTACAAAACCAATCAAATCTTCAAAATACAAGTATAGCAGATTGTGGGATATTTTGTAGCTAGTTACTGGGGTGTTTTTATAAAAGTGCATGATATGAAGGATAGAGGGAAGATTGCAGACTCTACAAAGAGTATTATCAGAAAGATGCGTTTCATGCACATAAAACATTTGGACGCTCTTATGAACGTCATGGGAGCTACTGAAGAATTTTGTCAGAGGTATGAGAAATCAAGTTATAACTCAGTGGGATTTGTGCTTCAAGAAGTCACTGCTGGCACCAGTTAGGAATGTGGCAGGGGCTGTTTTCTTCTAAAAAGCAGCATTGCTATTCATTTCTTATCAAATTCACTTTGCTTTTGCTTTATTTTGACAAATGCCTGAAAGTTTTTTTTTGCCATGTCTCTCCGAGTCACCATTAGCAGTTCCATGCCATCCTTTCATGGGCTACAGTGCCCCAAATAAGGAACACAACGGCTAGAGTGGAATCTATGGCAGGGTATAAATTCATAGGGCAAGTGGATTGAAAAGGAAAAGCAGATGGGGGAGAAAACTTTTATGCCTTCCAACCACGTTCATGTTTACAAAGTCTTCCACACTTTATTGTTCAAGCTTGACACTAGTAATTCACAGACTAATGTGTCTCAAGGTCATTTATTTGTTGACTATGAATAGTATATAGAACTTCTTCAATGTCATTATGAAAATAACTGGGTATGAGAGCTTTGTAGATCCATCCATTTTATTGAGAAAAGTCAGTTATTTCTGCAATGTCTACAGAGTGTTGGTAATATTCTGTAGTGTTTTCAGATCCATTAAAATGGAATCCTTTCCTTTTTCTGGGTAAAAACAAAAGACTGTGTCAGGCATTTAGGATCCTTTCTTGTAATTGGACTGCCTTGTCTAGCCTTAGTAGGAGAAGACATTCTTACTCTTACTGCAACTTGATATGCCAAGGCTGGTTGATATCCATGGGAGGCCTCCCCCTTTCTGAAAATAAAGGAAGAATGGATTGTGGGGGAGATAAGAGGTGGGAGGGAGATGACAGAGAGGAGAAAAAAGTGCCAGGATGTAGCATAAACAAATTAAGTACTTAATAATAAAATGTGGTGGGGGAGATATCCTAGGAAACATCTTAGTGGTAGTGGTCTAGCTCAGGAGCATTTATTAATGGTATGAGGCAAAGGGGATGGAATTTTGTGGAGGTCTGGAAGAGTTGCCTAGCACTTGAAAGTTGTCAGTGAGACCACTTTGCTGTTAGTGTGTGTGGATGCATTTTTCTGTTCTTACCTTGAATTTACAATTTGTTTCAGAAGCCTAATCACCAATCCAATTGCAGCTTTCCAGCATCTTTGATTACACAGTGGTTTCTAGGAGACAGATACTTCAAAGTATAGTGTTTAGGAAACAAAAAGGAAATTTTACTTTTTTCAACAAGCTTAGTTTTCCACAGACTCAAACAGTCAGAGAGCTACAGGTTAGGCTTTTATTTCTCAGAGGGCATCTCTCTAACACAAAAATAGCATCTATGAGCTGCACGTCCAGCCAGGCAACAGATTTGTTGAGAGCTCATAGAAACACATTATTATCACGGAAATATTTAAGCAAGACTGAAGAAAATGCAACAAAACTGAATCCTTTTCCAATATTGGTGAATGGTGGAAAACCAGTAGCACAAATGTTAATTGCCATGAACTGAACTTAAAAACTAAACTTAAAAAAATAAAGTGTGTGTGTGTGTGTGTGTGTGTGTGTGTGTGTGTGTGTGTGTGTGATGTGTGCATGCTACTGCCCATATGAGGAGGTCAGACAATAGAATGCTAGAGTTAGTTCTGTACTTTTACAGTGTGGGTCTTGAGGGTCAAACTCAGGTCTGAGAAGAGCTTTTACCCACTGAGACATCTCTCTAGCCCTGAGCTTACTTTTAAAATGTCATAAGTAATTTCTGTTAGTGCTTAGAGCTTTAAATTTATATGCTGTAATTTCTGATCTGACTAATCTGTAATCAACCTGGCTACATCCCAATTAACTAACTCCCAAGCTCTTGGCCACCTCTGAGGGATTTTTCTTGTTCGCATTATTTTCAGTATGGAGACCCACTCTCAATCTATGTAGTTGGAAGAACCACCATAAATATGACCTTTCCATGTCAGCCAACATAAGGAACATGGAAGAAGGATGTGTCTGCCTTTTGTCTGTTTGCCTTTCATCCTTAATGGAAAGGTCATCTATTCTGGTGCTGATTGTAGAGCCTACTGAAGACTAACTGAGATATCCAGCCTTGTGACCTGTGAATACTAATTCTTGGTCTTCTGTCAGGAGCTAATTATTTTTGGACTAGCCAGACTACAGTTTGTAAGCCACACTAACCAACTCATTTTAATATCATTTATATGTCTAAAGGTTCCATTCCTCCAAAGAACCCTGACAAAGACATATGTTCCTCAAGCTTTCTTTTCCAATGTGATTGTTAGTTTTGTTAAAAGCAAGCAACATATGTTTAGTGATCTGAGGTTTTTTCATTGGCCTCTTTTGCAGTATATACTGCTTGAACATAGCACCTTGTGAATGCTGGGTAAGTACTTCTCCACTGTGGTATTATATCCTGTAGGTGAGTC
This sequence comes from Rattus norvegicus, assembly GCF_021556685.1. Taxonomy (NCBI): domain Eukaryota; kingdom Metazoa; phylum Chordata; class Mammalia; order Rodentia; family Muridae; genus Rattus; species Rattus norvegicus. Next base: position 14,183,719 of record NC_141535.1, read on the forward strand.
CTTGCATAATGTGAAACTTTTTGCAGCTTCCAACGGCTTGCTTAAGACCCATGGACTACCCTTACTTAGCACAGAGAACTGATTTAGTGAAGTATAATTAATTTGTGGGTGTTTCATATATCTGGCAAAATAATAACAATGAGTGCTGTCCCAACACTCAATGTTTAGATTCAAGGGTAAATTATAGCAGGGAAGGATTATCCCTGTGCTTGACACATTCTGTGAATTTATAGACTTGCAATGAGAAATCTAGTGGCAAAAATTTCTTCTGTAAACATATTCTTTGAAAATTCACTTCCATTACAAAAGGGCAGGTACTCCAAGTAAATTATACTCTTGAGACTGCATAATTTTTAGAGTCATTTGTTAATTTAGAGTGTTGTGAGAATATGGAAATCAGAGACATTGCGTGAACTAAGGATGATAGCCACATTTATGACAGAGAAATTCTTGTATTTTGTGTTAATACAGACACAGGAAGTGAGCTGTGTAAGATCAGGCTTTCATACTTTGGGGATGATTTTTTCCCTTGGCTATACAGATGATGTTTCTAGGTCAGGCTTAAAGTCACCCTGTTAGATTTCTTACTCATACTTTGGACCATATGAGAGGTATTGAAACACCACTGTCCTAGAGAGATAAAAAGATCACATCTTGCTTGCTGAGCACTGGGCACAAGTAGAAGGAACAGCAGAAACAACATCACTATTCACTAAAGCAACAATGATGGCATTGATATTATTTTGTGTTGTTAAGTATTGACTAAAGAGAAGTCAAGAATATATATTTACTAAGTGAAATGTGGGTACTGAAAGAATATATAAAATATCTTTGGGAAGAGTCTTGAGTTTATGAAAGCTGTCTGAGGTGGTCAGAATTGAAGCAGCAGTCACTGAATGGAAGGAGTAAACAGATGAAGGTCCATCATTTGGTAGGACCTTAAAGTCTCTGTGTCCACGAGCAACTGTAGGCAAATGAACACCAACAAAGACCACAAGAGCAGGAAATTAGTATGTTAGCTTTTGTTGCTGTAGGGTAATCTTTTCCTCCTATAATTATCCTTGAATCTAAACATTGAGTGTTGGGATAGCACTCATTACTGATTTGTTAGATGTATGAAACATCCACAAATTACTTATACTTACTAGGTCAGCTCTCCATGCTAAGGGTAGTTTGTAAGTCTTAAGCAATCCATTAGAAGATGCAGAAAGTTTCACATTATACAGGGTTTCACCTATGGATGGTCAGCATAGGTCAGGGGTTGGCTTAGTTACTGATTATTACACTGGTTTTTGTTCATTTGTTTTAGTTTTTACTTGAAAAAAATAACAGCATAAAGCAGAGGTTACTTATTACTTTTGGACAAATTTTAAAAATAAATATATATCTTTTATTATCTTTTATCTTTTTTGCAGTCCAGTTGTTATCCCCCTCCTGAACTGACCTCCAAGAGTTCCTCATCCCATTCCTTCTCCTTTGTCTACAAGAAGATGTCCCCATACCCTCCTAACTTCCCCGTACCCCTTCGGCCTCCCCTGTCCCTGAGAACTCAAGTCTCTCAAGAGTTAGGTACATCTTCTCTCACTGAAGCCACACCAGGCAGTCTTCTGCTGTGTTTGTGTCTGGGACCTTGGACGAGCTGTTGTATGCTGTCTGGTTAGTGGCTCAGTGTCTGAGAGATTTCAGGGGTCCAGGTTAGTTGAGACTTCTGGTTTTCCTATGGGGTCACCTTCTTTCTTAGCTTCTTCAAGCTTTTCATTAATTCAGCCACAGAGGTTCTCTGTCCATTGTTTGGGTGTACGTATCTGTATCTGACTCTCTCAGATGCTTGTTGGGCCTCTTGTAAGGCAGCCATGCTAGGTTTCTGTTTGTAAGCATCAGTGATAGGGTCAGGCCTTGGAGTCTCCCCCTGAGATGGAGCTCAATTTGGGCTTATCACTGGACCTCTTTTCCCTCAGTCTCTTCTCCATTTTTGTCCCCTCAGTTCTTTTAGACAGGCATAATTCTGAGTCAGAGTTTTTGACTGTGGGATGGCAACTCCATCCTCCACTTGGTGCCATGTTTTTCTACTGGAGGAAGATTCTACAAGTTCCCTCTCCCCAGTGTTGGGCATTTCATCTAAGGTTCTTCCCTTTGAGTCTTGAGATTCTCTCACTGCCCTGGTCTCTGGTACATTCTAGATGGTCCCCCGACCTCATCTGCCAAGGTTGTATATTTCCATTTGTTTTTCTGGCCCTTGGGGCTTCACACCCTCCCCATCTCTCCAATATCTGATCATGTTTCTTTTTTTCTTCTTCTACCCAGATTCCTCTCTCCCTCTGCCCTCTGGTTTCTTCTTGTTTCCTAGTGGGACTGAAGCATCTTCATTTGGACCCTATGTCTTGTTAACCTTTGTGAGCTCTGTGGATTATATCCTGGTTACTATTCTGTGGGATTTTTTTTTTTTTTGCTAGTAACCACTTATTCGTGAGTATGTACCATGCATGTTCTTTTGGGTCTGACATACTTCACTTAGGTTAATAGTTCCATCCATTTACCTGCAAAAATCATTATGTCCTAGTTCTTAAGCGCTAAGTAGTATTCTATTGTGTAATTGAAACACATTTTTTGTATCCATTCTTCTGTTGTGGGACATCTGGGTTGTTTCCAGTCTTTGGCTATCACAAATAAGGCCTCTATGAACACAGTGTAACACTTGCCCTTGTGGTATGGTGAGGCATTTTTTGGGTATATGCCCAAGAATGGTATAGCTGGGTCTTCAGATAGATCTATTTCCAGTTTTCGGAAAAACCTACAGATTGATTTCCAGAGTGGTTGGACCAGTTTACAATCCCACTAGCATTGGAGGAGTGTTGCTTTTTGTCCACATTGTTGCTAAGATGTGCTGTCAACTGAGTTCTTGATCTTAGCCGTTCTCATTGGTGTAAGGTGGAATCCCATAGTCGTTTTGATTTGCATTTCCCTGATCACAGAACGCTTTGAACATTTCTGTAAGTGCTTCTTGACCATTCCAAACTCACTCTTGTGAATTCTTTGTTTATACCCCATTTTCCACGTTTTGATTGGGTTGTTTAGCTTTTTGGAGGTTAGCTTCTTGAGTTCTTCTTCTTTTCTTAGGGGCCGATATTTTTTATTTACATTTCAAATGTTCTTCCCTTTCTGGGTTTCTTGTCCATAAGCCCCCTATCCCATCCCCCCCTTCTTCCCCAACCACCCCCTTCTTGAATCCCTGCCCTGGCATTCCCCTATACTTGGGGGGGGTCCAGCCTTGGCAGGACTAAGGACTTCTCCTCCCATTAGTGTCCAACAAGGCCACCCTCTGCTACATATGCAGTTGGAGCCATGGGTCTGTCCATGTGTATTCTTTGGATGGTGGTTTAGTCCCTGAGAGCTCTGTTTGGCTGGTATCATTGTTCTCATGGGTTGAGTTCTTTAGATATTTTGTATATTAGCCCTTTATCGGATGTAGGGTTATTGAAGAATTTTTTTCTCAATCTATATATTGCCAATTAATCCCATTGACTATGCCTTTTGCTTAACAAAGTTTTCCAGTTTCATGAGGTCTGTCCAATTTATTAATTCTTGATCTTAGAGTGTGAGCCATTAGAGTTCTTTTTAGGAAATTTCTCTCCATGCCTATGAGTTCAAGGCTCTTTCCCACTTCTTTTCTTTCTATTAGATTCAGTATATCTAATAGATATACTAGCTTTATATTGAGGTCCTTGATCCACTTGAACTTGTGCTTTGTGCAAGCTGATAACTATGGATCTATTTTCATTTTTCTATATATTGACTGCTAGTTAGATCATCACCATTTATTGAAGATGCTTTCTTTTTTCCAATTTTATATTTTTGGCTTCTTTGTCAAAGGTCAAATGTCCTTAAGTATGTGGTTTAATTTCTGGGTCTTCAGTTCTTGCCATAACAATAAGAAAACAAAAGGTGATCAAGTGGATACAAATTGACAAAGAAGTCAAGGTATCGCTATTTATATATGATATGGTATTATATATAGTAGACCCCAAAAATTCTACCAGAGAACCTTCACACCTGATAAACAGCTTCAGCAAAGTGGCTGGATATAAAATTAACTTAAATCAGTAGCCTTCCTTTATAAATGATAAACAGGCCAAGAAAGAAAACATCAAAACAACTCTCTTCAAAATAGCCACAGATACTAAAAAATAACTTGGGATAACTCTAATCAAATAAGTGAAAGAACTGTATGATGAAAACTTTAAGTTTCTCAAAAACGAAATTGAAGAAACTTCAGAAAATGGAGATATTTCCCATGCTTATGGATTCGAGGAATTAACATAGTAAAAATCACCATTCTACCAAAAGCATAATACAGATTCACTGCAATAACCATCAAAGTTCCAACACAATTATCCACAGACATGGAAAGATCAATTCTCAGTTTCATACAGAAAAACAAAAATCACAGGATAATGAAAACAATTCTTGACAATAAAAGGACTTCAGGAGAATCACCATCCCTGACCTCAGGCTATATATACTACAGAGCAATAATGATAAAAAAGTCATGGCATTGGTACAGAGACTACTGGACATTTTTGTTTGGCTCACAAAGAATAGCACCTTTGTGTTCTTGTTTTTATTTTAAGAATTTAAACAAATAAAATGGAGGCCATACAGATGTTTCTATTTCTTTCTGACTTCTTATCAAATATGGTTTTAGTAATGCTTGTTATCTGGAGAATATACCTTTGTCTTCTAATTAGTTGAAAAATTTATTATTATTTTGATATGTTTGGAACTGAGATCCCTTGGAACTGGGGCTACAGAAGTTGTGAGCCATTATGTGTGTTTGTGGACAGAACCAGGCCCTCTGATAAGAGTCCCCAGTTTTAACTACAGAGCAGTACCCCTGTATCTTAATCATTTTGTAATTAAGAATAATCTACTACATGGCAGACTTTGCATTGCTAAGACACATTATTAAAGGAAAAGGGTCAGAATCTGCTATAGTATTTATATTTTCACAGAAGAAGAGAGCAAGAAGTAATCTAGTAATAAGTAAGCCTATTAGCCTATTAGAAGCTGATAGGTACCCTGTAGAGAAGGAAAGTAGAACAGAATGGAGGACTGGGGCTGTATCTGTAACTGAGTTCAGGTCTGGCCTCACTGTAAAGATAACTCGGAGTAAGAATGTTCTAGAAACAAAGAATTGCCCAAGTAAATGTGAATCTAAAGAAAACCAAAGCCAGGGTTCTCCTTTATTCCAGGCTAGCTCGGCCCTCAAACTTGGCAAGGCTTTTGAGAAGGTAAAGATATTTTCTGATGCCTCAAACTCTATAGTTTATTAAGGAAAAACAATACAAAACCATGGTAACAATGCAAAGGTTTCCAAGAGTAAGAATTCTGCAGGAGAATTTAACAGGAGAGTTTCACTAAACAGGCAATAGTTCTGACTTTCTTTAGAAGCAGTTTTTACTAGATGTGAATAGTGAGGAAGTGTAACCAGGCCATGGAATGTTGCTTTCTGGATATAGGAGCAAACATACAGGAAAGCCGGAAGCCATGTATCTGGGCAGGAACATTAGGGAATTAGAAAATGACAGTATTTACTTGGGTATTGGAATATTGATTTTAATGAGGCTGGGTCCAGATAATGCAACACTTAAGTCACAGTGAAAAGAAAAGAAGTCATCAATGAGTTAACAGGAGGTTCTGATGATATGGGAAGAGCTGTGAATTAGCAGAGCTAGGTTCTAATGTTGGCTCTGGTGTTACCTTTTGGGATGATTTGTTTAAACAAATAAGTGCTCAGAGTCTTGGTTGTTTAATATGCCTATGCCTAAATTATGTCTAGATCTATATTATTTCATATTTATATTCATGGGTTTAGTCACTAGATTGCTTTGTCAAAGCATCTTGGTAGACACTTGTTTCTCAGTAAGACACGATGATTTTTCCAGTCCCCCAAACCTCACGGTGCAACCTCATTTGGAAACAGAGATACTGTAATGGTATACTGTAAAGGTATACTGTAATGGTAGTTAAAATCAGGTCACGCAGGGCCTGGGAGGTGGTTCCAGGCTTATAATCACTTGCTACTCTTGTCGAGGGCTGAGTTTGGTTCACTGAACTCATTGGGCAGCTCATAACTGTAACTCCTACTGCAGGGGTTCTGACACATGTTTCCAGCTTTGTGGACACTCAATTGCACGTGTGCACAAATATACATAAAAGCTAAAGACAAACCTTTGTCTTTTTGTTACTGACTGTGAATTTCATGCATGTGATACGTATAATGCATTTTTGAGCAGCCCAACCCTTAGCCTCTTCGTCAATTCCTCTCCCATTTACACTGCCACGAGTCCCTCTCAAGTTCATGTTTTCTTCTTGTGTTAAGTCAGGGCTCACATTCTTGAAGAAAATTGACTCTCCCTCTCCCGGGAACCATTAGTTGCCAGTAGCTCCTCAGCTAGGGCTGGGAATTTCTGACCTCTTCCTCTGTGATCTGTCATTGTGTCTGTGTGTGGAATTTTATATGTGTAACCAACTCCCACTTGAACCTGTAACCCTCTGGTACTTCTGGTTCTTACAATGTTTCTCCCCCTCTTTTGCAGGCAATTATCCCTGAAGAAGGTGTGTACTACAGCTGTACATCTAGACCTGAGCAGTCTGAAATCCCTTATTCTTTGCATGATTACCAGTTGTGGGCCTCTAGGTCAATCATCATCTATTCCAAGAAGTTTCTTTGGGAAGAGTTGAAGGACACACTTATTTATGTATATTAGTGATAGATTATTGAGATTTGGCTTAACCGTATGTTCATCTGGCAGAATAATAGAAGCAAGTTCTCTTCTAGAGCTGATGCCCTACCTGGTTTGAGTTATTGGCTCCATTAATAGTGCCAAGGATTAAGTTCTGTTTTGTGGAGTAGAGCTTAAATCAAACCAGAAAGTGACCTATATCCCATATCATTCATGTTCATATTGCAGTAGAGACATACGCTTACCAGGTCAGTCATTACTGTAGCTTGCAGGGTTTGCAGTTAGATGAGCATTACTTACTTTTCTCCCAACAGAGCATGCACAGGACCTTCTGGCACCAGGAAAACTATCCAGTGGAGGTGAAGCTTTTAGATCAGCATCACCTTGACGTTTCTATGTTCTAGGACTCAAGTATGCGGTGGCTTCAGCATACTAGGATCTTTCCATCAAGTTCTAGAAGCTAACAAAGAGTACTGACAATAGTTTCTAATGTTTGGAGTTTCTGGTTCCTTACTGATTGATGAGGACAATAGTGATACCCAATTCCTGGCACTGGGTTATCATTTGATAGTCTGTGTCATATCTGGGAGAGACAGTGCCATGTTATTGAATAAACTGATATAAATGTTTATATGTTTATTATGTACATGCATATATAAGTGTCATGTGCATGTATACATTTTTGGAAACTTCTACAGGGATATATTTCCATTTTGATTTCTCAACAGTCTTTGATGTTAGGTTTTTTTCTCCCTAGGCTACTCTATTCTGTTCTCTTCCCCTCTTCCCCATGTACCCATTCTTCCCTTTTTTTATACTATCAGTATTTTATCTCTTTTCTCTAAAAACTACCTTCTCTGCAAAAAAGAAGAAGAAAAAAAGCTCATTGTTGAAGCAATAGTATATCATAGTGTCTCACACTATACCCTTTTGTCCACACTTCTTTTCTTGCAAACGTTCATTGTAATGACTTATTGGTTTGGTAGGAGGTCTTTGGCTTTCATCTGCTACATTATTAATACTGGAACCTGGTTGGGACTCCTCCCAGATATCTTATTGTTGCCCTGTGTCATGGAGATCCTGTAGTTTTGGATCCATAGGACTGGCCCCTTCATGCACTCCAACAGTTAATAAGTGCGGTAATGTTGGGGTGGACTGACTCAAAGCCCTAGATGTGGGCCTGTGAAGTATTTGAGTTGGTCAGCCCACCAACTCTGTCACACTCACACCACTAGGTGAGCTCTCTTACCCTGCCCTGGCTGGCCTATCCAATGCTGCAACCAGGAAGGGGCGGAGCCAGCATTACGGCTCTCATGCCCTTGGGTTTAGCTTATCTGAGACCACTGTATTCTACTTCCCAGGTGAGGTACAGGGCCTTCTCTCTTGAGTGTTGCCACTGGTGTGGGACAGGGTCACTTTTCTCACTTTATGACTGGGTGCTGGGATGAGATGCTCTTCTGCCTGCCGTAGGTGGCAAGGGATCAGGGACAGGAGGAGGGCATCTGTTTGTTGTCTGTGCCACTGTACAACAGATAAGAGGCAGGGCCTGCTGAATGGCTCACACCATAGGGGCCAGCTCACCTGCAACCCCCATATCCAGTGCCAGCTCTACAGTGCTGCCCAGGTAAGGTACAGGGACAGAATTCCTTCATTCAAATCCCTGGGACTAGCTCTCCCACTTATAGAGTTGGCCCACAATCCATTGTTAAAACTGGGTTTTTTATATTCTGGATAACTAGGTTTTTTTTTTTTTTAATTTTTTGCACATTCTAGACATTGACCCTCTTTTTGATGCTAGTAAAGAAAAACTCACTTGAAGTTTTCCTACATGTATTCTGTGGTGAACTATACTTTATTGTTATATATTAGCTGTATCAAATTATTGGTTTTATTATGACATTTTATGTGTGTACTATGTTGGTATTTTTATTTTAGAATAGTGCCTTCCTGTGACTGTTGCTTAAAAAAATGTCTTAAAATGTATAGCAATTATAATTTGAAGACAATTCACTTGTAAATAAGAATAATATCTGTTGAGGTTTTGTCTCTTATTATATATTGTAATTTAAATACTGGCCCCCAAAATCTGGTTGTCCCCAGGGATGAGGAGATCCTCATGTACAGCAAGTGATGCTATTTAAACTTGCTCATTAATTTAAAGTTATTGGTTGAATAAAGATGCCTGTAGCCTATAGCTGGGCAGAAGAGAGATTATCAGGGTGTCAGTTCTCAGGCTGGGAGTTGGAGGTAGGGTCACAAGAGTAGAGGAGACAGAAGGATAGAGAAGATGTTATTGGGCAAGAGATTGTGAGACTTGACCATGAGGGCTGGCCAGTTAGAGTAAGAGTGGCCCAGGTTGCAGAGCATGGTAAGTCATATCTTGGGATTATTGATAAGAAAGTAGACAAAATAATCTAGGCGGTTGATATCTGCGCAGCTCTGCTGCTATTTAAGGCTTATTATAAATATAAAAGACTTGTGTCTTTTATTTGGGATATAAATTATAAAAGGCAGGGTAGAACTCCCTGAATGAGATTAAGTATTTACTACCACAAGTATCAGATTTCTTTTTTAAAGTATCAGATTATTTCTTCAAGTTAGGAAAGAAAGAGTTGGTCCAGCAGCTATGAGCCCTTGCTTGCTGCGTGAGGATCATAGGACCCTCTCAGGTACCTCGTACAATGTGGAACTCGATCTCTAGACGATTCAATACCCTCTTCTGGCCTCTACAGACACCTGCACTCACCTGTGCGTACTCACACCCATACCTAAAAAAGTTACAGCTCGCCGAATACCAACAGGAGCTTCCACTAGCCTATAATTGGATATGAAAAACATCTGCACATGAAAACACTTGACAAAGAAAACGAAGGAGGGCTGTGAACTGCCATTCTCTGAGCATCTGCTTTCCAATATGCTATTGTCCTTAATCATTTTTGTTTTAAAATTTCCCCAAAGGGGCGGGGGATGGGGCAGGAGTGCGATCGAGGTCCATGAGGAAATGCCTTTTGTTCAGTCATTAGTAATTGACATATTTGTACCACTTGCCTCCAATGGACAAGCTTCAGTGACCTTAGATTCCTTATCATAGCGGAAAGCAGAGGAGGCAGCCACTGCTTGACAGGGCATGGCAATAAAGCTTTCCTCGTCCTGGGAGGTCACTCTGCAATGAGATTGAATACTTCTGCATCATTATGTTGTTTCTAGATGGCTTTTCCCATTTCTTCTTTCCCTCACCGGGCCCCTCCTTCAGGGCTCAGTAACACAGGAGAGAGGCTTTTTGACAGACAAGAGAGAATCTTACACTTGACTTCCAATATCAAGGCATTTTAACTGGCACACTTTATATTGAATAATTCATGGGTATTCAAGCTTTACTTCACTCCACAAAGAAAGTGCTTTTTCTTAGCAGCCACGGTAGATATGAGCAGCTAATTCATTATTTAAAGAGATTAAATATTAGCAACTGGTACTGGGCTCTCTCTCTCTATTCCCTCTACTCATGTTATGCCTGGCCTCTGAGCTGCCTTGAACAGCTTTTAGATTGATTTTTTTTAACCATATTCAAGTCTTAAAAAAAAAAACCAGATCTACCCTGTTCCTCACTATTTTTGGAACAGCTTTGTCCTGTTTTAAAATGTACACCAGTGTCTGTTATAACCGAGTCACTGCAGGCTCACAGGCATACACACCATTGTGACATTTTTGCTTTCAGCTAAGAACATGTGGCAGGTGGGAGGGATGTAAGAAATCGGAATTTGCTCAAATTTATAGATAGACTGCTCGCTGCAATAGACCAAGGAAGGCTTGGACATTTTCAACATGTGGGGAAAGTGGGCGATGCCTCAACTTTCAAGTATTGTTCCTTGGGAAAGTCCCCGTGGAGAACTGTCCTCTGTGTTTCCAGAGAAAAGAGAGGTGGCAGTGTTTGAAATGCCCTTCCCTTTTGTAGATGTTTCCTAAGGTTGTCGGTCATTCAACACAAATTTCCAGTCTTTCATTTCTAGTTTAGAACAGAAAAGAAAGTTTTTCAAGGGTCTTGGGGGTTCCACTCTCCAAAACCCTTCGCAGAGGTAACATTACGAGATGATCTTTTCCGGAATGAAGTGGAGAAATCAACACCCGCCCTTCCTGACTTGGGAAAATAGATGTCAATGTAGTCAGAGTAATTACTACCTTTGCTCTCATAAAATCTAGTGTCTGCATTCAACATAAAATCTTCAGGGGAAAAGGGTGTTGGTCACGTGTTTAGAACAACACATATTTCTAGACCCGAGATACATGGTTTTTCTTCGTCTAATAAGTAGCAAGGACTCCAACTTGAAGTTTTTTCATGCACAGGAATGTGACACAATACTGTGGGGGCCAGGAGTGTGAGTGCGCAGTGTGGAAATGCAGTTACAAGGTTCAGTCAGTGAGATGCTGCAGTAGCAACTGTGAGAGTCCAGTTCTAGTCAATGCCTCCCCAAAACTTGGCTGCGCCGGCTCATACCTGTAAATCCAGAACGGGGGAACTGCTTGTAGCTCTCAGTTCAGTGAGTGACACCATCAAAACTATGATGGAGAGTGTTTGAGGTTGTCACCTGGTATAAACACACACACACACACACACACACACACACACACACACATACACACACACACACACTGTGAGTAAGAGCTGTGTGATGCTGGCCGAATGTCTTAATCAGCCATGTTTCCTTTTCTCATTTGTCAAGTGAGTTAGGGGACATGAATGGAATCGTTCTCATGGATGTGAATGTTACACGAGATAATGTATGAAAATTGCTTAGCATAGTGAGAAACTCATAAGAAATAAACCTCTTTTTTGAAGAGCCTTTTTAGAAAATTAACCTGGCACTGACATTGAAATTTAATTTGCAATTGAGATTGTAGAAATTGAGTAAATGCTGCTTTGTACAGAATTGGTAATTTTATAAAATGCCACTGTACTTTACCATAATTTAAACAGGCATCCCAGGTTAGCTATGCCAGGAAGGGAAATAAGTTTCATATTCCTCTTGGACATAACTACCAAGAGGTGTTAAGAAAATCCCTGCTCAGTGGGACCCTGTAGCTACTGTCTCTGCTGAGGTGCGTTCAGACACCTTAATTGATTTAAATGCATTTTAATGGAAAACATTCCTTTCGCAAAGTTTTGTAAACATTTACATTTTTTCTGAAAGTTCAGTATTGGCTAATTTAGACATTTGACAGAAAGTGAATAATTTTATTTTTATTGCAAAGGAGACAGGATTTCTCTAATTAGAAATGAAATTTCTTCTTCCAAGTAATGACTGAAATTATCAATCCCAGATTCTAAGATTCACTTCTCAAGCCTTTCATCATATGGAGTCACTCTCTTCTACTGGATATCTTTCAGAGACATTTAAGACAATGCTGTCTTTTATATATAGGAGCACACACACACACACACACACACACACACACACACACACCTTTTAGGCACTCCTCCTTCCTCTCCATTGATAAAATCTCAATAAATACAAGACAAAACTCAGAGGACTAAAATATCACATACATATAAAAAATTTATAAATCATTCCAAAACTTCATGAAAGCAAGCTATTCTCTTTTCCTTCCCAGGCATGCTTACTTTGCTATGGATTAAAAGTGCTGACAGAAAGTCTGGAAGACCAAATTAGGTTTGGCAGGTTTTTTTTTTTTCATTTTTCTTTTTTGCAATTAGCTATGGGAGAGCATTTCTCAATGGTAGGTCATCTAATGGATGTTCGGTTGAGTTCTACCCACAGTTTTTGGATGCTGATAACATGTCCTCCATGTTCTCTGGGCTGGGGAAGTGAACAGAAATAATAGTGGATATGAAAGGATAGTGTTTTTAGTTGATGGCAGATGAAAATTATTTTGAGAGGTGTAGAGTGCTAGCATCACTTTCTTATCAAGCTGCATGGATTCACAACTATTTCTAAGGTGTACTCACTTGGAATGCTTTTGGGGAGGCTGAAGAAGTTATAGGAAAAGCTTGAATTGCATGGGTACAGAGGCCTCATATGGGACAGCCGTTACTGCCATAGGTTACTTGGTGTGGTCTTAAGAGTGTTTTGTGGGGCTGGGGATTTAGCTCAGTGGTAGAGCGCTTACCTAGGAAGCGCAAGGCCCTGGGTTCGGTCCCCAGCTCCGAAAAAAAGAACCAAAAAAAAAAAAAGAGTGTTTTGTAGGATGTATAAATATCAATACTTTTTTATGTAGAAATTTCCAAATTAATATTTAAGAAATGAAGTTTAATGTTGAAGAAAATATTTATTATATTTAATAGGAATTATCCTGAGCTTTTTCAAGTTCGACTTTAATTTCCATGTTTTAAGAAGACTCTTCAAATCTATGTCTGTAGCACAATTATTGCAGTGCTTGCCTATCCCATATGAGGCTCCGTCCTAAATTCAATACCTAATTTTGCAAAATAAGTCAACTATTGATAATTAGGTAAGTAATACTCTTTCAGGCTTGAAGATGTGACTCTGTGGTAGAATGCTTGCCAAACATTCCTGATGACTCGGGTCTGAAGGTCAGCGCTCTAAGAGAAGCAGCCCTGCAAGTGTATACATGCAGCTCCATAATACCGTGGCTGAGACACAGGTCAGGAATTGGAACATGAACAAGGAGGAGTATGTGCAAAGGCCTGGCTGTAGGAAAGGGAAGGGGGAATGCTGTAATTATATTAGAATCTCAAAAAATAAACAAAATAATTTTTTAAAAAGACAAAACCCCTTACCCCTCAGATCATGTAGAAACAAGGCACAAATCCCGTTTCAGAATGAGAAGGAGGAAGAAATGTAAGGGTTACTATTGTTTACCTTTTCTCAAAGTGGCTAGTTGTGATTTAAACACTATTTGAACAATGTCTGACATGCATTCATCTTCCTGAGCTCAGTGTGTCTCTGATCTTGTATCTGAGTCTTTCAACCTGCACATTTTATGAACCACACATTTCCTGATTTTTGTAATATTGATTTGGGACTAATATTATCTATCTCTCTGAGATGTTAATGTTAGGATCAAGAAGCTCTTTCCAGGTATTGACCAGTCCTCTAGACTGGGGAACAAGGCAGCTGTTTAAGAACAAAGATCTGATTTATCAGTCTTATTTCAGATAACTGCCTTACTGCATCACTTCCGCACTTACATGGAACAGAATTAACACAAAGATGTTGACCCAAGAGTGCTGGGATTTCACACTGGGCACAGTGAACAGGTGTGTTTTGAAATCACATGAAATCTAACAGGGCTGAGAAAGCTCAATGTATGTAGAAGAAAACGATCCATAAGAAAATAAAGATGTAGTGGTAGCCAAATTTGATGCCAAAATTGTGTTAGAGGTGCCAAGTCTGATACAATAAAACATTAAAAACTATCTTTTTCAAAGAAGAAAAATGAATGAATACCTTAACTTTTTTGGCAATTTTTAGTAGACTACCTCTCTTTCAACAAACCAAATTAAGAAATTCAATAAATATCAGTTATTCACTTTTGGATATCTAATATTATTGGAGATATTAATGTATAGTTATAAGTATTTGAAATTGGCCCATTAATGTTGAAATGATTAGACTTACAGAAATATTCTTTTTTCTATAATTGTGATCAAAATATAACTATGTCATTTCTTCCGTCTGCTCCCTACAAACTCTCCTACACACTCCTCTCTGTCCTCTCTCAAATTCATGACCTACTTTTTTATTAATTTTTATCACATAAATTATACATAGTTTTATAGCTTTTATATGTACTAATATTCTTAAATATCACCTTTTAATAATATACAAGGATTTTTGCTTTTTTCACTGTTATGTCAAAATCTTGATGGATTTCTTTGTATTTGTCAACTGTATTTTTTTTTAAAATTTGATTAATGTATTTGTATTTTCAGCAAGAAGGAATAGAGGCAATTGAGAATGTGTATAAAATTATTTTCTCTGGTAAAGTCAGGTGGATTTCTACTCTTGTCTATGTATCTATCTGTCATCTGTTATTAACCATCTGAATCTATTTTTCCTTCTATGTATCTATATGTCTATGTATGTATGTATGTATGTTTGTATGTATGTGTGTATCTATCTATGGATCTATAAAATCTGTCTATCTATTTTAAAGATTTATCTATCATCATCATCTATCATCTATTCATCATCTATATCATTTATATATCTGTCATCTATTAGTCATCTATCATCTATCTGTCATCTATCTTCTATCATCTTCTTACCTATAAATCGATCATTTATCAACTATATATCTATCATATCTATTTATATCATCTATCAATCCCCTATTTCTCTCTTTCTATCAATTATCTATCAGTCTATCATCTCTTCATCTAGTAATCTATTTTTAAATGTATATTATTCCTTATACGAATGACTTTTTAACATACAATTGAAGCTTAAGGTTATTTAGTGCTTTAAATCCTGACTTCTGGGAGTGTTTAAAGGCCCTGGCGGCATTCTGCTCCCATTCTGATTTCCTATCCTCTGAGCCCCTGGCATATCTGTATTCATGCTTTCTTCTGTTTAAGTCACACTCTCAGTGATCACTGCTGTCCAGTGTCTGCCTTTTAGTTGTTTTCTTATTCATCGTTTTTATTTTCTCTACTTCATTTGTGTATTTTACATCATCTGGAGGCTGGAAATCTTGGTTTAATAGAATTGTCTCTTAATATTAGTTTAAGTAGACTCCGAGGAAACTCCTGGGGAGTGATTTCATGACTATAGTATAGGGAATTGTGTTGAGGGAATTGTTGAAACAAACTGCTTTATTTTTTCCATTTACTTTTTGTTTATGTTCTATGGGAGAAGGAGTTTGATAATCTAGTTGATTAAAGCACAGGACATTTGATGAGCTTTACTTTTAAGAGTATTACTACATCCTCACGGCCATGACCCATCTGTTTCTATATTGGATATCTAGATCTTTTAACCTCTTTGCATTAAACAGATCAAATAGGTCTATTTTCAGAAAAGACCTTACCCAGAGGTGTCTACTTCTACAGTCTTTCCTGCGGCAGCCTTTCTGCAGCCATGAGTGGGCGGGTCAATCATGTTTGATGTATTCTGAGGCCTCACAATCTTAGCTTTCTGAGATCATAGAATCTGCTATCTCATGTCCAAACTTAGCTGTTAATAATGGGATTTATACAGGGTACTAAATACAGAACACACTTTTTTCCAAATCAATAATATGCTCATTTTGCAGGTACTTGTTCCTTACATGGGGAAAACAAAATGAAACTAAATGAGGGAAAGAATACAAATCCTATTTTCCCTGATGCTCTAGATACAAGCTTTTTTTTTTTTTTTTAGATTTTTATAGGACCTATTTAGACTCCTCAAAAACGTATGGTTTCTTTTTTATATTCTAGAACACTAAGGTTTCTCTGTAGTTCAATTCTGGATATCTGAAGGATTACTCTAATTATTCTAAAAGATCCCACGACTATTTTATAAGTAGAAGTTTGAGCCTTACTTAATATGGAAAGTCTTGTGGATGGAATAAATGTTAAGTACAATTAGCTATATTACAGGGCTTTACCTGTTCAAGTACAGTTTTCAATTATGGAATCAGTTGCAGGCTTTCCAGGAAGGCTAATACCAAATAATTTTCAATGAAATTTCAGTCAAATAACTATTAGTTCGTATGCTTCCTATAAAGAGGAAAAATACTCGGGGTCAAAACTAAAGCCCAAGTCAGATCACTTCTATTAAGTTCCATTTTAAGAGTTTCATAATTTTTTCATTAAAGGGAAAAATCTATTTTTTCCATCCCATTCTACAAAATTTTCTTCTTGTTATGGAGACTTTGGTCTAATTTATATAGTTGGAACCAAGTTGAAGTGGCATTTTTGGGCCTAATTTGTGATTGAGTGAATTGGACCATTATTACTGGAAAGAGCAAAGAGCATTTTGCTAAAGCCCTTGAGGTGTTGAAGACATAATGTCTACAGGCAGGGGAAAAAGCAAAATCTTTTTAATGTGTAATTCATGACACTTATCTTAGAAACTGTTTTGATCACATGCCAATGGAACAAACACATGTTTGATGAGAGCCCTTCTGTGAAGTCAGTAGTTCATAAGTTGTTGGTGCTGGGAAGATACTCTGCAGGGCCAAGTAGGTAGGGTGATTTGAATGACTAAATCTGTGGATTTCTTTACAAAGCCGAACATGCTGTCCTGAGAAAGCAAGACTCCTGTTCTGAAATGCTGAGCTATTGCTTTTGAATTTCAGGTACCCCAGGGTTTCCATTTAGCATTTGCTAAACCGCTTACAGGATTTCCTTCTGGAGCTAGCTGAGCTCAGCTCCAACACCGGACAAAGTTCTAACTGGGAATGAGAGTTTGAAATAAAACATCATCACAATCCTGGGATCCAGGGAAGTAGAAGGAAAAGCCCCATTAAATATTTATGTCTATTGTATCATTTCTCTAGGAGGTTTCCTCAAGCCCAAAATAACTGAGACATTTAGGAATGTAATATCAGCTATGGAAGAGTTATGCTATACTAAAAATAGACATTAAAAATCTTGAGCTAATATTTTGTAAGTTTGATTAATTTCAATACTGCAAATATCTATGGATTCTTCACAGGAAACTAAGTGGTATTATCTCCATTACATAAATTAGAAGTCAAACCCATGGGTATGTGCAGTTCTGTTGTTACTATGTCTTTGGTTTGAAATTATCAGTCTGGTTGGTACAAACAACTGTTCAGAAACTTCAACAGTGAGGATGGCATTCCTGTTATGACATTTATCTTGTTTTACCTTTACAAATACATTACAATAGAAGTATTCAGACCTAATGTCCTATAGAAGGGGAGTCTGTTTTATAATTAGCCTTTTTTTGTGTGTGTGATGTTGGTAATGAGCACAAGGCCTGTCTCGTGCTAGGCAAGCACTGTCCTACCACATCTCCAGCCCCCAAATTAATTTTGAATATGTAGAAGACAATGTCAGAATTTAGAATTGCAAAGAATTTTAAAGTTTATTCAATCTAAGATTTTTCTATGCTTAAAAGTGAACAAACATTCAAAACAAGTAGACAAACATTTCAAACATTTCAAAGTTTGGTGTGGTGGCATTGGGGAGCCAGAGACAGCTGGGTCCCTGGGGTTTGCTGTCCAGCTTGCCTATCCTACCCAGTGAGCTCAGAGCCAGCAAGAGACCCAGGAACAAAAACGTAAGGTACACAAAGCCATAGAAATGCTAGAGATTGTCCTCTGTTCTCCACAAACAGAGATATGCACATACGTGTATACATACCTTCAAACATGTACGTCTGTACACATACTGGCATATAAATTGATGCACAAAAATAATTAATAAATAAAATAGCATTTTAATAGTTTATAAAAATGGTACCTATTTTCGTAAAAATTTTCTGAGACACATACAATTTCATCAGCTTCCGAACAACTCTACTGTTGGAAGATCCTACTATTAAGATTGCAGTCCATCATCGGTGGATAGTTCTTGAAGCTTGGCACAAAATGGAGGACTTCTTTCTCAGTAGGGCTTTCTTCTCTCTGCCTGATCTTATCTAAAGAGTGTCTCTAAGCACAGTTGCCTGACTTTATCTGGAGGATGACGAAGCTTCTTGTGAGTCTGTATGATTCAGCACATAAGTTCCACTCAAGCCATTCCCAGCATCGCACAATTAGGTAGGTACTATCAATCAGCCCTTCCCACCATCACCTCTAAAACCTCTGAGGAAAGTCACAAAGTCTATGGTCAAATTACAGGTTCAACTTCCTCTTTCCCAATAAAAACTTGCCCATCAGGTTCTCAGAATTCCTCTTCATGTAAATGAAACATTCCTGGCACCTCAGCCTTAGCCAATAATGCTCACCCACCCTGGAAATCCCTCCCCGCTCCCCAAGATCTGTGTAGCCCTTGTTCACCTCAAATAAATTTGAGCTATCTCACTGCAGCTGGTTTCTGCAGTCATTCTGTGGGACTCAGCCCTTTCAGATCCTTTCCTTCCCTTATCCCTGTCCTCCTCGCCCTCC